>NW_015172018.1:372517-463319 GCF_001447785.1 Gekko japonicus | reverse complement strand
GGGAGGGGAGGGGCTTCAGGGAAGGAAATACCTGGAGATTTGGGGGGATAGAGCCCAGGGTGGGGGGGGGGACAGAGTTTTGGGGAGGAGAGGGACTTCAGTGGGGTATGCCACAGAGTCCACTTTCCAAAGTGGCCATTTTCTCCAGGTGAATCATCTCTGTCACCTGGAAATCACTCGTAATCCCAGAAGATCTCCAGCCACCATCTGGAGTTTGGCGACCATAGCTGTAGTGCAAATGCCTGTGATCTGTGACTGCTAAAGTGGCATCCAGTATTTGGCAGAGGGGTAGATGCAGTGCTATACATGTCATAAGAATATACTACTACATAGGAACAGCTTCCTAACTCCTCCAGTATAGATTGTGTTGGTGGAAACAAAGGGAGGTCATTGGTCTATCCAAGCCAATGGAGGCCTGGTAGGGGGAAAGTGTAGCTTGACTGGGGATATAGGATATGCATGGGGCTATCTCTTCCTTCTCAGCCACTTTCCAGCACTGGCACCCTACACATGTACACCCTGTGTGTTTTGCAATGTTATTGAAGTGTGTAAGGGTGCTCCACTGTAGGCGTTGCTGTTATTAAGCTCCCTTGGCATGTTCATCCTACTAATCAATGACTTAGCTTATGAAATGGCACTGAAAAGAAATCAGCACCTGGGAGCGCCTGAGGTGGAATTGGCAAGAAGGAAAGCAAACGGCTAAGTATGAAATAGTAAGAAATGCCAGGTGGTAAAGCAGCATCGATACATCGAAGACCGAATTGCAATTCGTTCTCCCATTCCTGAGGATGGCCAAAAGTATCCTCTCAGTAATACTAATTATGTATTACTGTTTTGTAATACAGAAAGCCTTTCTTGGTATCTCCCCAGTAGCCAAGACAGTGTTTCTTCCTTTAGATTTTGCCAAAACGTGAGCATCGTCAAGAAATATTATAAACCTTGGGGGGAATACAGGCTAGTACTTGAGCTGGTGGGATTAAGCTGAGGTGGAATCAGGTTGTCCCTGGCCGAGTTCAGACTGACAGTTTGCCCCGATATAGGCCCATGTGAGGAACGTTTCACAAGCGGATTAAAGGGGCCGTTCACACAGGCACATCTGTCCAGCGTTCCCCACCCGTACTCAACCCGTCTTGTAGCACTTGCCTCCCGGGTTTAAAATATACCTGGTGAAAGTGGTAGCAAACCCTGGAGAGCCCGTTTATCCCACTTCATTCCGCTTCCCGGAAGTGTGAATGCTAACCGCTAAAAGCTGGGAACAGCCCGCGTTAATAATGTGTGCCAGCTGTTTACCCTGACTGACCACCTAGCCTCACTCTGGCATCAGGAAGGTGCAGGAGATTGCCTTGAAGAGGGGGTAGTGATGTCGCCTGATGTGCCTATGGCCCACAGCGGCCGGATCCTGCCCTATTTGCTGCTGCAGCTAGGCGCCCATGCACCTAGGCGTCTGCTGAGAGGAAAATGTCGCTTACAGCCACGCCTTCGGAAGTGTGAATGCTCCCTCGCGCCTCCTCCCAGTATGCTCCTGCATCAGTCCGCGCAGTGTGACTGGGAAAACCTGGAACAGTTTGTTCCGGCTCTTTTTTGCAACAACTCCCTTGCACTTCAAACTGCCAGTCTGAACTCAGCCACTGTATTTCTCAGCCATGTTTTTAATATGTGTGGGGAATTATCTATCTAAAGCCTCAGGATGGGTGGTTTCAGTTTTAGATTACAGATATGATAAAGCGGCACAATTAGCCATTTAAGCCTACCAGTCTGTGAGGTGAGAGGGTCTGAAGTACCATAAAATGGCAGCTTGTTTGCAGCTGTGTTTTTACCACCATTGCGATTTTTATTTGGCCTCCACAACCAAAATGGCCATCTCTGGTGGGCAGATGTATGTCTCTAAATGAAGCCTGAGCCCTAGAAAAAGGGGTACACTATAAGCTTAATTGAAAAGAGTGGTTGTATAGATAATTAAAATAACCTGTATATGTTTGTGTGTTTGGTAATTCATGAATATTATAAGGAATTTTTTTGGTACTTCAGAATGTTTAGAAGGAAGGTTTCATCCTCAGTGTAGCTACCACAAACCAGGTGAAATCCTTATCCCTTGAAATGGGACCAGTTACTCATTTGCAAAATGATTTAGAACATCACCTTGTTTTTCTGGTGTGGTACATATAAGAGGATATATGGAGGATTGTTGCTAGGAGTCTGGCATTCTGGTGGGTGGGCTGGGGTTGAAGTTTTCTATGTATATGATAAAGAGGTGGAGGAGGGATGGGCAGAGTTAATTACTGATATGCGGCTGACTGACAGATCTGCTTTGATTATCTATCGATAGATTGATTGAAGTTCTTTCTAGCCTGCCAAAGGCTCTTGAGAAACCTCACAAGGTTCAATTAAAAACTATTACTGAAAAATATCAACACATAAAATTATCAACCATAAAATTAATAAAAGAAAACCTTGAGTGTGTAAAGGTATCAATATAAAAAAGAACCAAAGAAGGAATAGCTGTAAGAAAAAGAAAATTAAAGCATCTTCTAATATGCAGCAACAGTCTAAAAGGACTTACAATGATTCAGGAGGATTTTTAGAAGCCGCAGTTTGAAAGTGTGGCTGGGTGAAATTCAAGTTAAAATGCTTTGGCTGAAGCAGGTGCCAAAAAACTTAACAGCCAATGTCAGCCGCAGTAGAAACCAGCTACCTGTATATGTCACTGAATATGCGCAAAAATGAAACTTAATTTGAAGCAGGGTAGAATTTTGGTGGTCTCTGAATTCCAGCACTGAACGGGAAAGCTGGTGATTGAGGAGTACATGGGTGCATTGGAAAATGAATATTAAGCTCCTCCTTGGTTGGATCCTGCTCACCTAATGATCGGCACGAATGCGATCATATGCTGGGACTTTGAAACCCTTCATCTGTCCCGTTGCTTGGTTACAGTATCACTTGTCATGTATTCCATTAGAAAAGGGGTGGGGGGCCTGGGGAGAAAATTGGATGTGCTGCTGAAAATGCAATGAGCCCATTCGATCATATCTAATTCCCATTCATTTTACTGTGGACAACCCTACTGTCCAGCTGCCCTCTTGAGAGGCTCAGATTTATATGTTTTTTGGCATGAACAAAGATGGGGGGCACTGGGCCAGAATTCTCATCTTTGGCTGCTCCATCATTTATAACCTTCCAGGTTGTTTTTAATAGTTTCCCTGCTTCTTGCGAGATGTTTATCTGGGACGACTTCTATGATACACACAGGTACAAGAGGTGGTAACTAGCTCCCACTTGTTAACTTCAGCACCTTTCAGTAGCAGCACCTCTTACAACAAAAATGGATGGATGGGGAGGAGGGAAGCTTACAAAAACACATAAGCAATGGTGTCTGCTTAGGCGTTGTATCTGGTTGTGGTGCATAATAAACTGCTGGTTGCTTGTCCACGTGTGTGCTTTAAAAGTCTCTATCCTTCACGTTTTCACAGCTGTAAGGCAGTAGCAATAGATGGGATTCTCTCTGCCCTGTGGAAGGGCAGGTGAGCAAAGTAGAAATAAGAGAAGATCTTGGCAAATGGCATGTTCTCCTCAAAAACTTAGCCAGGTTTCTTCTTTCTCAGACCCATCTCTGATGCCTGGTGTGCTGCCGTTCTGTCTGGAATCAGGTATTCACATTTCTCATGTGCCTTTGAGAAATTAAGTCTAGTTTTTTCCCCCAGTGGACATGAAAATGTGTATGATTCTTGCTCCGTTCTCATTCCAACAAGAAAGGCCTCTTGTGCTTTAGAATTAGGCAAGCACTCTGCTGAATGTAAGCCATTCCTTACGTTGCCAACCATGGAGATAAAAGCGTCGTTCCCCACAGAATATTACCGAGATCTCTGCCCAGTTTTTGAAACTGGCCTACATGGGGACTAGTTGTCTTGGGTCAGTGGTAGGAAAAAACCTCATTGCTAAGAGAGCTGTTAGCCATCAATTTACCTTGCCCCATGTGTGGTTTATTTTCATATTTAGATAGTTCTTTTGCATCTCCAAGCACTTTGGAGCCTAGCTCTGTCTTCTACAGTGCGAAGGTAGCAGATATCACTTACAACCACAGGAAAAGGAGTGTTTGTGTATGGATCCTTACAGATACCCGTCCTACAGTTAAGGGCCATGATCTTATAGAATGTATACCTATTTCGGTCACCGAGATTTTATCTAAGCATTTCCGTGATAGTGCCGGTACCTACTTTATAAACTCCTGTGTTAAAGCATGCCTCCCAAAGTTAGCCATCAGATTTGTTAAAATGACGACACATAGCTGAATACCTAGTTGCCAAATAATAAGTTTGTTGAATTTGTTTTCATGTATTCATTATTTAATAAGTTACAACTTATTTGAGGGGAGAGATCGAACCAGAATATTTGCAAATGATGCACATCTTAAGTTTTCAGTTTTAAATATTTATGACAGAGTTTTACTTTATTTGCACTTCTTTAAAAAGTTTAACCTCGGGGGGGGGTGGAATGAGAGAGAGTGAGAGAGCGCAGTTTTAACATTGGAAAATCAGCACCTTAAATTAGAACTAGCCAGTTTCTTTTTTGCCAGGGCACTTTTTAAAGGCCTATTGTTTTGTATACGAAACAAAATAAATGGGATGATCAGAGTTGTCAACCTCCAGGTAGTGTCTAGAGATCCCCCACTGTTACAACTGATCTCCAGGCAACAGAGAGCAGCTCACCTGGAGAAAATGGCCGCTTTGGAAGGTGGACTCCGTAGAATTATAGACTCCCCAACTCCAAAATCTCCAGGTATTTCCCAGCCCAGAGCCGGCCACCCTATGCCTGACACTCCAGGGTTTTTTTTTTAGCTGGCAGCATGGTGTGCTACCCATAGTAAATATGGCAACCCCAACTATTTCTCATTTTTGAAATAGATAGGGTTGCCAACCCCCCCGGTTTGCCAGGGGTCCCCCGTTTTTTTTGGGGGGGTTACCCGCCGCCGGCCAGATGGCCAGTGGGGGAAACCCCACCCCCAACACCCACAGCCACCCCTCTCTCCCCCTTTAAGTGTGTGGAACCCACGTTTCCTCCCAAGCCTGATCTCCGCTTGAGATCAGGCTTGCAGGGAAATGCCAGCTTCGTGCACTTAAAAGGGAAACGGGCTGCTCTTAAAGGGGAAACACCGGCTCCTGCACTTAAAAGGGAAACTCCGGCTCCTTTAAGTGCAGGGAATTGCCGTTTCTGGAGATCTGGCACGCGGGTGGGTGGGTGGGGGGCCGGCGGAAGTCCCCAACGTGACGTCATCACATCGGGGATGCCCCGCCCCCTCCAGGAACGCCCCCAAAGTCCCCCACTGGGGGTGGAAGATGGACTTGGCAACCCTAGAAATAGAGAATATTTTAAGTAGGCTTTATAATTTATTTTTGAGGTCAAAAAAGAAAACAAAACTACAACTGCTTCTGTATTTTTGGCTCTGTTTCCTGATTCACCATCTTTTCTTACTTGTGGAGTAGGTGGGATAGAAATCATATTATTCCGTAAGACCTTCCATTTTACATTGAAAAAGAATATCAGTCTGGCTCTGTCTACTACCATTGCTTCTCTTGTGTGGAATTTACTTCTGCAATTTCCACTCTAATCAGCCTGAGGATGCATCACAGATTCAGTCCTTGAGTGGGGGATTAATTCCAGTGATTCTGATCTGGCCCTTGGTAAGAATTTAGGATTTGGCTGTATAACTCTTACCAGCTTTGTAGGAGGGGAATGAATGAAACCGTTCTGTAGGAACCATCCCTCCAGATCCACCCCTTCTGCTGACAATAGTATCAGTCCTTCAAGTCCTTTGGACCCAATCTAATATAAATGGAATTTTCACCATGCAAATCGTATTACCTAAACTGCCAATGAAACTAATGGGATTTGGAGTGGTTGAAAAAAAAAATTCTCTGCAATGTGATGCCCAGTTTGGAATATAAAATTAAGGAGACGAACCGCCTGCTGTATATGCTCAGTTGTGATTAGTATTGTCATCTGGCCAGCTTTATAAACCTGCCTGACCACTTTTTTTAAAAAAAGCTTAGCTTCTCTGCGAAGGGACGAGCCATTATATGATTGCATATATTTACATGAATTAACGTATGAAGGGAAATCATTGGATCATTCTGGTCTCCTTGGGAAGAAGCTTCATCCCAGTTTGGGCTCAGCAATTCTGCAGCGCTACATGCATTTCAGATTGTATCTTTCTCGGGGAGGCCTTTGCACCTTGGCAATGACGCGATAATTTATCTTACTGTCTGATTTCCTGTACGACGGTGCTTGTCTTGTTTAATTCAAAATGTGTTTAAACTTGGAGGGAAACGTGAACTGCCCTCTCCACTGTAAGAATTCCCCTTCAAGGGCAGCCAGCGAGAAGAATCTGTATTTTCCCCAAAGGGAGCCAGTTTTGCTACAGAAGGTTGGCAGGAAGCATCAAGAACATGGGGTGCACTTGAATGCGTTTTGACAACTGCTAGATCCAAAATGGCCAAACCTATTTAGATAAAACACTGAGGGGTTTTGGGGGTTTTTTTTAGAAAGAGAGAGAGAGAATACCTCCAGGCTGCCAACCTGTATCTGTGGGATGTGTCCTCAACCTGTGGGATGAAGGCACTGTAGACAGATGGATTTTGAACTCTGGAAGAAAGCAAGGTTAGCAAGCAACCTTTTAGCTATTAACAGTGCCACAGATGGTTGCTATAATACGGCATAAGAAAAATCACTATCAGCTAACGACTTTTTTAAATCATGTGATAACATGTAGGCAGCGTGGCTCCATACAGAAGCTGGCCATAGCGGAAGGTACTACCAGGAACATTTCCCCCCCTGCTTGGTCAGCTGACAGTGGTCAATGATGACTATATAAAGGCCACCATCAGTGGTCCATGGACTTCCTAGAGTAGGACTTTCCAGCTTCCCTTTCCTGCTACAGCCCACTGTCCCCTCCCAGATTTTGTTTCTTGGGGGAGAAGTGATCAGGAGACCCTGAAGAATGACATAGCAGGCAAAGGGGAGCGGTGGCGCAGGCAATACAACACCTGCTTGTAACATCTGTAGCGAACAGCCTCAATGGCTGTTCGAATCCCCACCGCGGCCGGAGTGAGCTCCCGTCCCCCGTCCCAGCTCCCGCCAACCCAGCGGTTCGAAAGGTAAATAAACAAGTAGATAAATGGGTACCTGCCCTAGGTGGAAGGGGGCACCCACCTCCTGGTTCCGTGCCAGGAGTGTTGGCAGCAGCAACGGAGGCAAAGATGGCAGCGGCGGTAACAATAGTGGCGGCTGAGTTCCTGGTGACCAGACCTGATGCAGGTGGAGCGGACGCAGGATGCAGGTGGAGCGGACGCAGGACGGCACAGCACGGCTGGAGCCGGAAGGACGTGAGCCGGAAGCTGCAGCCGGAAGAGCTAGCGGTCGCGTGCAGAAGAGAAAAACATCAAGCCTGCCGGAAGGTGGTCGCCGGGTAACCAGAAGACGCCAGAAACAACACTCGTAGCCCGCCGGAAGAATGCGCTGCCAACAGGGTGTCTGTAGGGAGTCCCTCCCCTTGTGAAATGTGGCCCTAGGTAGGTTTAATCACTACTATAAGTAGTATTCTGTAAACCGCTCTGAGACCCATTAGGGGTCATGGGCGGTATATAAATCTCATGTAAATAAAATAAAATAAATAAAAAGATTCCGGTGGGTAGCCATGTTGGTCTGAAGCAACAGAACAAAATTTGAGTCCAGTGGCACCTTTAAGACCAGCAAAATATAATTCTGGGCATAAGCTTTTGTGTGCAGGCACACTTCATCAGATAGCAGGCAAAAGAAAGGGGAAATCGATGGAGATTACCATCCCCTTTTCTGCCAGTGGAAATGTCTCTCTGTCAGAGGAACTGCAAGGTTGGGTACATGCCAATTAACTTTCCTGCACTTTGCAGCTATCGTGCCTCTTTATGGTCCACAATTTAGATTCATGGACATTTTCATATACAGTCTATGGTACCGTAATTCCACAGGTGTGCATGGACAACCAGTTGCCCCACTGTCAACTATAGAAAGCAAAGGAAGAATGTGAGCCATTTCGTATTCACCTAGCAGAAAAGCGGTGTTTGAGCTCACAGTGTACAGTGGCCGTAATCTTGTCTTCCATGGGCCAAAGTTTCCCCCCCCCGATTCACTGTGAGTGGATGAGCTGGTGATGGGAACATCCCATGAATCATTTATAACACCTTTACATTTTGACGACAGTTCACCCATTTAGCCCTGCCGTGAGGGTAGAATGAATAATGCCTTTACAAAAGAAAATATTTAAAAAGAACACTTCAGAAAAGTGAAGGAGGGGGGGAGAGCAGGAGGTCATAACAGAAACAACTGAAATTTGTTGTTCCTCTGTAGGGTTTTTGTGGAGCTGATGATTATTTTTCCCAAAGAAAATAATGTCCTTTTTATTTGCTTTTAACATTTTGCCCTTGGCATCTGTTCCCTCCATTGTGGACTAACCTAGACGGTGTTCTGACAATGGGTTAAAGTGAGCACTTATTGAAAAGTGTTCTGTACTTAATTACTTCTCCTTCTTCTGGAAGCTATTTTTTCATAATCACATGTTAATTGTGTATTAGCAGGCCTTCCTGATTAGTTGAAAACATAATGAAACCTTTGTAAACAAGGGAAAGAAAGAAGTACAGAGAGAATAAAAAAGGCAAGCGTACAAGTGAGGTGTGAAGGGAAAGCTTGGGGGAAAACTAATGCTCCAAAACTTGGTGTTTATACGTGTGCTGGAAAAAGTAACATTGATGCTTAGAACAGATAATAGACCTTAAAATATGGGAGAGGGGGAGCTTTCCAGACTGTGCCTCACAAAGGGGAGAAACCCACTCTTGAGGTCTCTCCTCTGGAATGTCCAGTACAAATTGTCCTGTTTCCCAGTGACATGATGCTGTGATCACTGCTACACATCATTAGGAGAGAACTACTGTAGTGTAATCGTTAAGAAAGATGGATCAGGACTTGGGAGATATGGGTTCAGACATGAAGCTCGCTTAAGGTCACCCTGGGCCAATTAATCTCTCTTGGTTTACCCTGCCTCACAGAAGAGCAAGATTTGAGCCCAGTAACACCTGAAAGACCAACAAGATTGCAGCTTTCAAGAGTCAAAGATCTCTTTGTCAGATACAAGAGTTGTTGCCAGGGTAAAAAGGAGGGCAAGGAAGATGCTGCTCATGTATACTTCCCTCAGCTTGTTGGAGGAAGGACAAGAAAAGTATGTGATAGGCAGCCGATGGGGGGGGGGGAATCCCACAGGGACCACAGATATGACCTTACGGTGTTATGGTGCCAGGACCAGGGTCATCAAGCCAAAGGAGGTAGGGACAGGGAGCATAAGCCAAGCACCAGAAGGTGTACCAAAGCCATGGGTCATATCTGAGGAAGAATCCTCTCAACCACTGAGTGAGCTCACCTTGCTGCTCTTCTTAGCATGCATACAAATAGAGAGCATGACACCTTTGTTCTCTACATCTCAGGCTTCCAAAAAGCAGCCAACCAAATGGCAACTCTAGTGGCTCATGAGCTGCTTGAGGGGTCCCAGCTCACCAACTGAAGACTATTGCTTTATATTCTCAGCCTTTTGGGAGGGTCCACTTAATTATCCCTCATGCACCTGCTAGATGTTGGCGGGGGTTCTTGACTACTGATACTGCCGCCGCTGTTACTATTGCTACTACTACTCTAGTATTAACAACGATTAATAACTGTTATGAACAAGCGACAAAGGCTGCTAATGCCAATATATAACAGAAGCAGCAGCAGCAGCAGCAACAACAATAATAATAGCAGAGAGTGGCTAACATATTTACTATCCATGCTTCTATTACTATGGCTGAAGGGCGAATGAAATATGCAAGATGCACCCACACTGTCAACATCAAACATCAGGAGTTGTGTGCCTTCTCTACTAACCTTTACTAAGTGGGTTTTGTGTTTGTGGGTGCAGTAGTTTTGGTCATGGGCAAAATGCATCAGTATACATTATATGGTGTGTTTAGCATTTATTTATTTCATATATATTTTTTAACCTAAGTTTTCTTCAAGGAGTTCATAGTGGCATATGCCCCCCCCCCCCCAATTTAACCTTAGTCCAGGAGGGAGAATTATTGGCCAGTGTCATCCAGTTAACTTTCTGGTAGGGAGGAGCATGGTCATAGTCCATGGACCTTACCTCTACAGCTCATGGACATCCCCACTCTTGCTCTCCAATGTCCAATATTACCCAAGCACAGATCTTCAAATCTCGATTGGATCTCAGAGCATTTATAATTATCCAGTGAAATAACGGGGGGTAGTGAAAAGTTTTATGGAAATATTTTGGGAAGGACTGCACACTCCTTGCTGATACTTAGCATCTTAGATCCTAGTGACTCCTTCATTTTAATAAATGAATCTCCACATCGCTTTGTGTCCATTTAGAGCTCTATTTGATAAGGTAGACCTCCCCTAGCTTTGCCCTTCTGCTGACACTAGAGAATGATGCTCAAAGAGATTTTGTATTCTTGCATCTCTCTCTCTACTGTATGCAAGAGCAAATATCCACTGTAAGCTCTCCAAGGGAAGGCTGCCTAGGCAGTATGTGAACGGCAGCCAAACAAAACACAGGCGCCCTTCCAGTGAAAACCAGCACACTTCTGCAAATAGAGGAAAAATTGAGTTTCTGATTTGGAGTGCTTCTACAACTCCGAAGCAATGCTACAGGATTTGTTCTAAAAATAATTTCAGGTGGTGCATTCTTCAAGGGTTTACCGTTTTCTTTCATCATGCTTCACTTGAGGTGATTAATCTGTGTAATACTGAAATAAAGTTTAGAGTTTTTTAAAAGCCTGCTCAACATACGTTTTTATTACCCGCGATAGTGTTGCGACTTTAAAATGCTACATTTCAGGAGCAAGGGGTGCCCTTCCTTCGCTCCGTCCATCTTTGGGAAATGCGTTTGTGGGTGAAATCTGTTTTCAGGTACATAATTTTCAACAAAATGTACCTATTTGTGTATCTCATTTTTATCCCGCTTTTTCCTCCAGAGAGCACAGAAGGGCATATAAGTTTTTTTCCCTCCTCCCTAATTTTCTTAAAATGTTTCCCATTTCAGGCCATGATCCTGCTTTATATATATATATATATATATATATATATGGATCAGACCCTTTGAACTCAGTGAGTTTTAGTCCTGTTGGACAATTATTGGCAGTATTACAGCTTTTAACGGGGTTTTTTTTTGGGGGGGGATACTTACTCAGACTGTTCTTTCCTCTTTGTTGTACGAATATTCTTTCACAGGATTCAGCGTCTGATAAGAGCCGTGTTAACTCTAAGAGGCAACTGTCGGCATTCTGGCTTTCGAATAATTTCCATAATGATGGAGAATGTCTGGGATTCCACTTTTTCTCCCTCTGTTCCCCAGAATAAATAATGTATGGAGGTTTTTTTTTAAACAAATACACTGTTTTGCTAGTTTCAGCTACTATTCATACAAGGAAGACTTAATAAGAGAGGCTTAGGAATACTGCCCATTTATCTAAAATGAAGAAAAAGAAAAGAGAGATGCTGAGAGTATTATTTTTTCTCTGAATATAATAACGTGGTTGGAGAAGACAGCAAAATCCCCCAAGCCTAATTTCAGCAGATCTCTCTCTCTCTCTCTCTCTCACACACACACATACACACACACACACAGAGTCAGCATGTTTACTGAAGTTATCTCCAAGTATTTAACAGAGGGATTTCAAAAGAGGGTTGTAGGTAACTGGGGTAGACTCCTGTCTTTGAAAATAGGCCTCCTCCGTACGCATTGTGACAGGGAGTGATTTGGAGCAGCAAACTAGTGACCATGGAACTGAAGGTGCTGAATCCGTCTCACTCCCATGACTTAACTCCCCTCAACTTCTCCCCTTGAATATTTTCATAGATGAGCTTGTTTCTGCTCAGAACACGGATGAGCGAAAAACAACTGGAGAAAGGGCGGCAGGGCAGGTGAAATGACGATTCAGCAGCCTCTCCTATAGGCTGGTTTATCCCTTCAAATTCCCCCCCCCCCTTTGAGATCTAACACTGCCTTCAGATGTATCTGTGATGCTTTCTAGTGGTTAGAGTGTTAGGCTAGGATCTTGGAGAACCAGGGTCAGATCCCCATGCTGCCATGGGAGCTCGCTTTGGGTGACCTTGAGCCACTCACTCTCTGGGTGTGTTCAGACAGGGCATTTATGCCGGTATAGATGCCGGTTGGAATCGGTGTACTTATGGGCGATCACATGGCGAACATCTGCCTTCCATCCCTAACCATTGCAAACAGCTTTAAACCGTTGTATTCTGCCACTAGGTCCCAAGTGGTGGTATCCTGAGTGCACCGGTTTCAACCGCATTATCCCCGTCTGATCACTCTCTGCCGGTGTCTAGCCACTTCCGTTCGGAAGCCCAAGGCTTCCACTTTTCGGCCGCCATTTTTTTTAAGTCTTCTCGATGTGCACTTGGGTGAAGCTTCGCCCTGGCATTTGTTAAAAAAAAAAGATGCTTAGTTTTAGGCTTTAGATGAGTCCGGGACCTCATGGAGGCCAGTTTCAGAGTAAAAATTTAAAGGGACGTCTTGGCTTCAAGGCATGCTTTCCGGGTCGGGTTGCTATGCGCCTACGCAAAGATCTTCATTATAAGGAAGCCTGCCTATGCGCATGCGCAAACTGTGTTAAAAAAAAACCTACCGATGCGCTCTGCTGAGTGCCTGAAGTGTGGACGGGCATATCGCGATGTGCTGCGCAGTCAGGAGGTAAGTGTGATCGCGTTTCTTCCGGATCACACTGCTCCGGTTCCAAACGGAGCAGTTTATGCCCGCTAAAATGCCCCATCTGAACGCATACTCTCAGTCAGCCCAACAGGGTTCTTATAAGCTGTTTTGGGTACTCATCGGGGAGAAAAGCAGAGTATAAATATCTAAATAGAACTACGACTCACCGTATCAAATCTATTTCCATAGTCTCAAGAAAAGCATAATCTCCACTTTTCAACAGACAAGACCTGGTATATTTATAAGTACATAATTAGGTAAACGAGAAGTTACATGGTGTGCCTCCCCCTACCCCCAGGCTGTACCACAGTCCAAGACTTACCATCCAGGATCCTTTGCGACATCACAGAGCATCCTGATACGCCCCTTGGATTCCTTGGTGCTTCTAAAAACACTGGCTTGGATCCCAATTGGGGGAAAGCTTGAGCAGCTTCCCTGCTCCCACTAAAGCCCTCTGTGTCCCTGCAATTGTTCTTCTTCTCAGACCCTCCCCCCAACCAGAACCATTGGTGGTAGGGTTACCAACCGCCAGGTAGAGCCTGGAGTTAACCCAGAATTGCAGCTGAGAGACAGTGCTAGGCCAAGGTCGACCTGTGTGCTTCATGGGTAAATGGTGATTTGACTCAGGTCTCCCCTGTCCTAGTTAGTTAGGGTTCATCAGCAAAACCAAATGTTTTATGAATGAGTGATGTTACAGGTCCATTAGAGGCATGCAGATGATTCATATAAAACATTTGTGTGCGTGTAGATAGATAGATTCTATCAAATAATCTGCAAATAACATTGATAACAGCATAGTAGCTAGTGTCACACTAGGATCTGGGGGAATCAGGTTCAATTGATGACCTTAGGCCAGCTGCCCTCTCTTAAACTCACCTGCCTCAAAGGTAGGGTTTCCAGCTCTGGGTTGGGAAATACCTGGAGATTTTGGGGGTGGAGCCTGAAGAGAGCAGGGTTTGGGGAGGGGAGGGACTTCAGTGGGGTATAATGTCATAGAGTCCACCTTTCACAGTGGCCATTTTTTTCCAGGGGAGCTGATCTCATTTGGAGTACTGTGTACAGTTCTGGTCACCACACCTCAAAAAGGACATTATAGCATTGGGAAAAGCGCAGAAAAGGGCAACTAGAATGATAAAAGGGTTGGAACGCTTTCCCTATGAGGAAAGGTTAAAGCACTTGGGGCTCTTTAGCTTGAAGAAACGACGTGACATGATCAAGGTTTATAAGATTATGCATGGGATAGAGCAGGTAGAGAAAGAAGTACTTTTCTCCCTTTCTCACAATACAAGAACTCGTGGGCACTCCATGAAATTACTGAGCAGTCGGGTTAGAACAGATAAAAGGAAGCACTTCTTCACCCAAAGAGTGATTAACACATGGAATTCACTGCCACAGGAGGTAGTGGCGGCTACAAGCATGGACGACTTCAAGAGGGAATTAGATCAACATATGGCGCAGAGGTCCATCAGTGGCTATCAGCCACAAGGTATAGATAGGAACTCTGGTCTGGGGCAAGTGATGCTCTGTATTCTTGGTGCTGGGCATACCCTGCATCTGGGCAATATAATATTTCTTACAGCCCTGGAATCATGAGATGCTATAGATTGTCACAACTGCTATTGTTGTATGAAACTTGTTCCTGAAAGTCTAAAATGTATTAGAAATTAAAAACTGAGTGCGAGCTAGTAAAGTCCCACAGGACAGCATGGTTTAGTGGTTAAAGTGTTAGAGTATGATCTGGTGTATCTGGGTGAGAAACCCCACTTTGGCATGGATGTCTGCTAGGTGACCTTAGGCCAGTCACATTCTCTCAGCCTAACCTGAGAGGGTTGCTATGAGGATAAACCCGAGAAAGGGAGAATGTTGTAAGCTACTTTGAGTCCACACTGGGGAGAAAAAAATGGGGTACAAATGAAGTAAATAGATAGGCAAAAATGTACTATGCAATATAAAATGGGTACAGGTGGCAATCAGCAGTAATCTGCATCGGGAACAGTCCACAGGGGCTACCTGTAAGCACAAAGAGAAGAATATGTACTATTTAATAGGTACAGCGGGGGAATGTACAAAAAAAAATAAGCAAAGCTAAGAACTCAGTGCATTGCCGGATAAAGTAATTGGGAGTGGGGGGAAAACAAGCAGTTGTTTCCATTTTGTTCCTAAAGAACAGCAAGAGATCGAACAACAGGTGATATAATTGTCAGTGGGTGAACCTTGACCTGGATGGCCCAGCCTAGCCCGATCTCGTCAGATCTCGGAAGCTAAGCAAGGTCAGCCCTGGCTGGTATTTGGATGGGGGACTGCCAAAGAAGTCCAGGGTCGCTACGCAGACGCAGGCAATGGCAAACCGCCTGTGATGGTCTCTTGTCTTGAAAACCCTGTGGGGTGGCCATAAGTTGACTGCGACTTGACAGCGCTTTCCACCACTACCACGATGTTGGTAAAGGGGCGTGCAAACTCTTAGGTTACACAGAACTCTGCATAAGGAGGGGGGGAACATGTGAAGGCAAAAAATGGTTAGAAGCATTTTTGTTAGCTAACCAGTGCGTATTTGTGATCCTTGGTAGACCCTTAAAATTCCTGCGTAGCTCAACTCCCTGTCTGTGTCCAGCTGCTTGAGTGCAACTGCTGCCATGTGTAGAACCATGCTTTTTTGCACACATCAGTAAAAGTTGAGTAAACAAGGCTTTAAAAAAACATTTCCCGTAGCATCCTTGGGCCATTATGAGTAGAATAAGGATTGCAGGCTGAAGAGCTGGGTGCATGGAAGCAAAATGTAAAAGGTTTCTAGTCCTTTGCAGTTTACAGGAAGCTTTTCTTGATCTGTTCCATACTATCTCAGCCAGGTTGCAGTAGGCAAAATACAGATTTGGCTGGGATGCAACAAACCACACCACTAATGCCATATGGCCCAGGGGACTTTGGTTTTGCGTTTCTCAAACAACATCCTCCATGTCACTCAGCAAACTGCTTTCAAAAAACGATGGGGCTATTTGGGGGGGGGGAATCCCACTGGGCATGCCCAAACCCATGGGAGTGCCTAACTTGGCTCTTTGCAACCTGGTCTTTTAATTTTATTTTTTTTTACACAAGGTAGCTTTAATGAATAACCTCCTCTACTTCAAATGTGAGACTGCAACCCAATATGTTCAGATTAGAGCATTAAATTTGTGTGACATATGCCATGTTGTGTCACAGCAATAGAGATCTGCATCTTTAAACAGTGATGCATGGCAACGGAACCAGGTGAGGTCTGGCCTCAGGTGCTGACTGTTGCATGCATTACTGAGCAATTTTAAGATATGAATACTAGGTTAGGTTGAAGAACAGAGAGAAGAGAGGGAAAAGAGACCTTTCCTCTTCGTTCATGTATTTGGTTGGATTTTAATGTTGACAACAAAATATGGAGAGACTCAATGGGACGTCAGATTTGTCCACATCAGTGAATTGCATTCCATGACCCAAATCTCCTTTATCTTCTGGGAGCCAACCAATCATCATAGAAAGAAAGAAAGGCCCTAATTGTTCAGAATTCATACATCAGTTATTAGTTTATGAAATTGTTATTTATTGCAAGGAATTTGTTAGACTTTTTACCAAACTCAGAAGAAAAACTGCTCACAATATAAAAGGTACCACTACTACTTCGTGTTTGTGTGGTATCTTTAAAGGGTGTTGCAGTCTTTAGTTTGAATGAATTTATTATTACAGCGCATAGCCAGCAATATAAGGGTGTTGCAGTCTTTATTGCATTGATATGCACAGCAACTCTGTAAGGAAGGTGTCTATCGCCCAAACAACACATTACAGACCACCTTTGTGTAAAGTTAGCCTGATGCCTACTTCTCTTATGTAACGTGTCCTCAGAAGCAGGCAGTCAATAGAAAGGCAGGGCGGCAGTGCTGCCATTTACTCCCCCCTTTTCCCCCCCCCCCCCCCCAAATAAAGCCATCCAAACCATTGTCTGTAAGACAAACATGTGCCTGGTTCTTGTTAGTGCAGTTGCACCTGTTTATATGTTAGTTCCTACAGCTGTCTGTGTGCACCAGGTCACTTGGTGTGGAAGATTTTTACAGCATCTGAATGGGACCACTGGCTTGCCCAAGGCAATGATATGACACCATGACAGAAGCTGGACTTCAACATGGTATTGATTCAAAACCAAATCTGTCATGTAGCCCACGCTGGCTGCGGGCCTAAGCATACTGGCTTGGATGCAAGTTCCAATGAAATCTGTAGTGGTTACTTGAGTATAATTGAAGTGCCAGTAACCTGCCAGTATTGTTGAAAGTGGAAGACATACTAATTGTGGCCAGATCTCCTCCATACTGGATTTTCTGCATTATAAATGTAATGCGGTAGATTGGGTACACGCAGGGTTGCGGAGTAATAGAGCTCATCATTCTTTTATGCAAGCATAAGCCTGATGGATCTCAGTGTGTGTGTATCGTTTTGCCACACACATAAATTCACACTGTTGCATTCTGTGCTAATTTGTAGCATCTTGTAGTTCGCTATTTGTGGTCACTAATGCAGATTGGAATATTCATATGCAACAAAAGGGCGGGCTCATCTAACAACCATGTTTGTGATGATCATGTCAGAGTAGTTAAAGAACAGTTAATCCATATTAAGTGATCTTGAATATGCCGTCTTCTTAGGTTAACATGCAAACAAATTATATAGTGGGGTTGGGGGGGGGGCACAGAGAATCACTTGGAGTTTTACACTGTGCTCCCAATTGACCGAGGCCGTGGATAAACCCATTTAAACCAACAGAGTTCTCAGAGTATCCTGCGATGTAGGAAAAAGAAAGACTAATAATCTTTACTGAAGGCTTTGACTTTAATTACAGCATTTTGATATAGCCGGGGAGGGGGGAAAGTCCTGTAGGAAGGTTTTTATTCTGAGACATCTGTAGGTTGGCAGCTGTGGCAGTCATGTCAGATAACAGAATCGGCAAAGCCAAGAGCCTCTCGGTGTTTTTGTTAGTGACAGTGTTGTGAATATTGGTTACGCTGCACTGTGACAGCATTTTCCCCTCCCCCTTCTTTGCATATGTTTTTGATGCGTGTGCACATGCACATATGGAACAGAAAGGGGGGGGTATCTTCCATTTCAGTTCCGGTACCTCCTTCACTATGTGTGTATCATCAGCATTCTAAGCAGAATGATTTTGCTAATTATATTAGGGGATCCACTTTAAATACAGGAACCACTGCAACTTTGAAACCGTAACGTTTTGACTGGCAAGAATGACCAAGCTTCTCTCCCTCCCTCCCTCCCTCTCTCTCTTCCTCCCTCTCTCTCCATCCCCCCCTCTCCCCCCATTTCACAGAGAGCTAGTTGAAGGAAGCTTGGCTTTGTGGCAGAGTGAAAGCTCTGCAGAAGTGCCGCAGGTTTTTTCATATGGAAATGTGAAATAATGGGGTGATTAAATAGAGCTGTATATTAAAGTACATCTGACATTAGAATTAGCATAATGTGCTCTAGCCCTAGGCTGAGTACTTTATTTGCCATCTGCGTCGGACCAAAATCCCCCGGGGAAGCGCTAAAATATTCTGAATAAACTCAGCCCAAGTTCTTATTGAGAGTAAAATACCATTTGTGGCACGTCGTATTGATTCGTCTTAATTGCGGTGCAGAAAAGAACATTCAGTCGCCGATGACTTTTGTACTCTGTGACAAGTCGGCTGGAGTTATTCTAACACTGCAGTTGGTTAACCTGAGCAGACTGTGGTGCTCAGAGAAAGAGGAAAAACCTTATCTTCAGCCACATAAAGTACAACATCTCCATGTTGTATTTCCTTGTTTGGGAGGGGGAAGTGATGGGGGATTTTTTTTTTTTGAGAAAAAAACATCAGCAGCACATCCTTTGTTTAAAGTAAAATAGGAGATTAGTTCATTAAAATGAAAGTTCTTTCAGGCCATTAATTTATATCTTCTGCCTAGAATCTGTTGGTGGGGATCAAAATCAGTATAACTTGTTCTTAACAACCTACCACCCTAAACTGCTCATTCAAAAGATTTATTTTATAAGTACCTAAAATACTCCAGCATTTAAAGAATACACTGGGTTAGAATGTTTTAATGATAGGACTAACTTCCCTTCAAATGTTGATTAAAATCTTGCTGATAACATTTTTTTTTAAAAAAATGGGGCATTTATTCTAAAAGAAGGGGGAGGGGAAAAGTCTGATCTCCACAATCCTGAACAAATTCTCAAGATCCAGTTTTTTAACCTATAATTTCCTATCATTGCACACAATTTACATATTCAAACATTCCCGACAAACCTTAGCCTAGCATGTTTTTATTACAAATTCAGATCAAGGGAATAACCTTTAACTTCAGAAACAAATGAGACAAATTTACAAGTGCGTATCTGCTGTTTTCCTGTGTTTTATAAATCCCTGCGGACCTGAACACTTTTGCTATAACGCCACTCTGAACAATATACATATATTACTGCTTGTTTGTAGTGCTTCTATAATGAGTCCCCTTTGTATTAGATAACCTATATAATTCAGCATCCAGGCTCTCCATAATGTCAATTATCTCCTCATAGCTAAATGTACATTCCATTAAAACAAGATTTACTGCCTTTACAATACTTCTTCGGCTTCAACGAAGAGATTTCATGGATTTCAAGAAGCAGGGATGGTGAGTTCATGTTTGTTAAAAGAAGTAATGAATTAAAATAAACAAAAACCACTCTCTCACTTTACTAACTGGGAATAGATACCTAATATCCCCCAGAGTATTTTCTGTTGAAATAAACACACGTGCACACAAGCTGGGGAGTAAAACCTGCTTTATGATGCCTTTTATAATTTTTTAAAAGAATTTAAATGGACACTGCATTTCCCCCCATTCAGTGATTCAAAACATTTCCCCAGTTTGGTGTAGTGGTTAAGTGCGTGGACTCTAATCTGGGAGAACCGAGTTTGATTCCCCACTCCTCCACTTGCACCTGCTGATGTGACCTTGGGTCAGTCGCAAGCTCTGGCACAGCTGTCCTTGAAAAAGAGCAGTTTGTGTCAGAGTTCTCTCAGCCCCACCCACCTCACAGGGTGTCTGTTGTGGGGAGGGGAAGGGAAAGGAGTTTGTAAGCCACTCTGAGACTCCAAGTGAAGGGCGGGGTATAAATCCAATCTCTTCTCTTCTTCTCTCTTCTTAATATTCCCCCCGCTTCATTTTCTCCTCTAACTGGAATTGTGGTTCATTTCTGCAAGATCAGAATTTCAGAAAAAACTGTCTGGAAAGTGTAGGGGGAAGAGAAGAAAGACAGAAGGGGGGAATCTTTTTTGCTAGCTTTCAAACAAACTACTGTATAGGAGCTAGATTTTAAAGGCAAGCTACTGGCTTATTTCATATATTGCAGCAAGGACTGACATTATTTCGAATGCATTTGAATGTCTTATGCAAAGAAGAAGCCTGAAATGTCCTTGAGAAGTGTGGCGTTCCTTCTCAAAGGTATAAATGTGGTTCTTTTCCCACCTCATATCAATGTGCTTATTTTTTTTGGGGGGGGGGAACCAACCTGATGATTCTTCCTACTTTATAGTGCCCATCTGTCTGTCTGTCTTCTGTTGGTTGAGAATCTGGCAATCATACCTAGAATGCTAGCCCTATCTCGTCAGATCTTGGAAGCTAAGCAGGGTAGGCCCTGGCTAGTATTTGGATGGGTGACCACCAAGGAACATCAGGGTTTTGACGTGGAATTAGGCAGTGGCAAACCACCTCTGAAATCTCTTCCCTTGAAAACCCTACAGGATCACCATAAGTTGGCTGTGACTTGACAGCACCTTCCATCACCACCAGCAATCTATGTGAGAACTAGTTATATGGATTTGGTCACAATTATTAGATTAGAAAAAGGATAACTAGAAAGTTAGCTCATTGTTTCATTTCATATTGGCCTTCCCTGCTCCTCTGAATCTCCCCCCCCCATGTGTTGATTTTAGTGATTGATATGGATTAGAGGCATCTATGAAGATGAAATGTAATTCATAGTTTGCTCCTCTTCAGAGGATATGGGAATGTAGTTGCATTTCCACATTTGTTTAACAATCTCAAGCATCTCAGTATTCAGGCCTCTCAAAAGCCAAGTCCTGTTATTACAGTTTTGTAAATGGGGCACCTAGAATCACAGGCCTTGAAATTTACCCTTACTAGGACCTCTCCCCCCCCCCCCACACACAAGTTACATAGGTTCCTCTGTAGGGTTCATGAGTGGTGACGAGGACAGAGACAATAACTTGGTATGGTTAACCAGTCTTTGTCGTCTTTATTCTCACTCCCTGTCCTGACTATGGCTCCCTTTAGATGTCTCCCCTCAGTTTGGGAGTTGCATATCTGAATCATTCCTGTGTGGTTGGAGACATATAAAGGGCATCTACATTTCCCATGATGCATAGCAGGAATCCATGAGGGAAACTCACATCCACATCCAAAGACCCAGCTCAGACTAAGAAAGAACTGAGTTGTGTTCCCATGTTCATTAAAGGAAGTAGGGTTCCTAACCTCCAGATGCGGCCTGGAGTTCTCTGGGAATTACAGCTGATCTCCAGACAACAGAGATCGGTTTCTCTGTGGAGAAAATGTCAGTTTAGTATGGTAGGTTTTATGACATATCCCTACTGAACTTCCTCTCTTCCCCAAACTCTGCCCTCCTCAGGTTTCCACCTAGGGTTGCCAACCCCCCCCCCCCCCAGGGGTCCCCCGTTTTGGGGGGGTTCTACCTGCCGCCGGCCAGATGGCCGGCGGGGGAAGCCCCACCCCCAACACCCACAGCCACCCATCTCTCTCCCTTTAAGGGTGTGCAACCCGTGTTTCATCCCAAGCGCGAACTCCGCAAGCTTGCAGGGAAAAGCCAGCTTCTCTTAAAGGGGAAACGCCGGCTGCCGGCTACTTTAAGTGCAGGGAACTGCTGTTTCTGGAGATCCGGCGCACGGCCGGGGGGTGGGGGGGGCAGACGTCCCCAACGTGACATCATCACGTTGGGGATGCCCCACCCCTTCCAGGAACGCCCCCAAAGTCCCCCGCTGGGGGTGGAAGATGGACTTGGCAACCCTATTTCCACCCCAAATCTTCAGGAATTTCCCAATCTGGATTTGGCAATCATAAAAGAATGATTTATAAGAAAACAGTAATCGGGCTGGCTATCTGGCTATCTGGTTGAATTCATTCCCACGGAGGTCCATTAGAAGAAAGATATCCATGGACTTTGGAGACTGTAATGCCATTAATTGTTCCTCTTCTATCACGGCAAAGTACACAGTTCTGCTCAGGCCATGATTTGGCTAGGGACACAAAAATAGCAATCATTATGAGTGAAGGGCCATGAAACCACTGATTGGTTGCGTTCAACGTTCCCTCTAAGCTGTGGAGTCTTGTGAACAAAAATTCTACTTTGTGAGCTACTGGCATTAAAGCTGTGAGTGAGCGATTTGGCTACTGCATCAATTAGTTTGCTCTGGAGCCATCCTTCCTGAGCCAAGACAAAAATGTGTGAGCTGGAGGCTAAAAAACTGAGTTAGCTCACACTAACTCAGCTTAGAGGGAACACTGGTTGCATTCCATCTGAGTGAAGTAGAGACAGCATCATTTCTTCTTTTTGAAAGCTGCATGTCCTATCGTACAAACTTTCAAAACTTGGATTGTTCCTGAGTCATGATGTCCTGTGGAACCTTGTTATTTACTTATACCTACTGCATTCTTTCATTTCCCACATGCCTTCCAAATCTGTGTGAATATCAGAAGATCCCTGATGAATCAGACTAAACATGCATGAAGTCCAGCATCGTTTCCATCAATGTCTGGCTAGCCAAAGCCCACATGTTTCAATGCTTCTTCTGTATCAAAATCTCAATTTTTCAACTTCTCTGAATTTATATTACTGTTACACCTCATGGCTCCTTCTAAATATTTTTCCTGCTTCCATTTTTCAATTGTCCCATCTTTACTCTTGAAGACCTAGGTGCCTCAGGTTTATTAAATTTGTTTGTGTGTCACTCTTAATTGTCAGTGGGCTACTTTTGGCTTGGTGGGTCTGGGTCACAAGTTGCACAAGCCTGTTTCAGTGCTTTAGTGGCGATCTGTTTCTAGACATTTGTTATAGCTTGTTTACTTGCATCATGGAACATTTCCAGATACATTGAATCATAGAACTGCAGTGGGACAGAAGATCATCAGGTCTGTCCTGTTCCTTCATGTCCTACACACGAGTCTTCCACCCAAATCCATATCATCCAAATCACAGTGTACCACAACCCATGTTCAGGAGTGTGAAAAGCACACCACAGCATACTCTGTGTTTGTTGGACAAATAGCTCTAAATGGATTGTGTGAGTTTTTGCTGGCATGACCAGTATTAAGATTAGGTTGTTAATAAAAGTTTCATTTCTTGTACTCTTTGTTTTATTGTACATCTCAGAGATTTTTTAGGACCAAGAAATCCTCATTGCTCCATGTTTGTGGGAAGTGATGCCTCTTTGCTTGTTTTATCCTCATTTTATCCTCATAATAACATTGCAAAGTGGATTATACCAAGAGAAAGTGACTGACCCAGTGTCACCCAGTGAAATTCATGGCTGTGCGAATTTTAACCTGGGTCAAGACTGAGGTCTAGTCTAATACTGTAACTGTTACACCACTTTGACTCTACTGTTTTTATTAGAGTCCTTCTCCAAGTTTTTAATATGTACAAGGGTTGCTTGGCATGGGACTGAAGTTAAATTAACATAAATGAGTGGTATTTCTCTGGTAAGGTATGGGATGGTAAACTTGTCTGTAGAAAAGCCACACCTTCTTTGTCTCCCACTTCAGTGGGGGATTTTAAATAACAAATAAAATCTCCAAGTTGCAACCTGGTAATTAATCTGCAATGTCTGTTCAACACAAGGCATAGTTAAAGTTATTGGAAAATAAATATGGTTGTGTCATTCCCTCCTGATTAGGTTTGAATCCTGTTATTTTAGGAGATGACTGGTTTGTGGATTGTGCTTTCTGTTTGTAAAATATCTGACATGGGCAAATGCTGCATCCTCTTTGCGGTCCCTCATTGGGCAGAAGTTAAGTTTCCAGAAATTTTATGGGGATTTCTGGCTCAATGCTCCACTTCTCTTAGTTGTTCCTCACCGTTTAATGATTTAATTCCTTTCTCTTAACATCTACGGATCTTATGATTAAATCTTACAAAAGACTTGTGAAACCAATGCTTTCAATTAAAGTATTTTAATACAATAATAATTCAATTAAAGGTGTTTTTTTTTAACCAAGCACCCACATTACCATTAATGGGGATATTAGAATTTATAAAAAGTGGGAGCAATTATTTAAATGCTCATTATTATTATTTTTAAAAAAGCAGTGGAGGTGGTTATGAAGGAAGCCAGTACATGTCTGCTCCTGAATGTTACTAATAACCATGCCCCCCGCTTTAAAATGTTGCAAGATGCAATTTCCTTGAATTTCTAAAGTGGAGCTGAAGCAGTGTTAAAATTCCGCGTGTTTTTATTGCCTTTGTTGAAATGTTGTAATGTGAAACTCAAATGTTTTGTAAAACAGAGCTAAAGAAAGGGTTTTTGTTACATGCCTCCTACCGTGGCCTCCAGAGAAGGAAGGAGGGAGAAATAAGATGGTCCGTTCCCAGGTGGAAGTATACCTGTAGCTAAGTTGCTACTGGTTCATCCTCATCTCAAGAGAAATTCTTATTGCTCGTGCATACATTTATTAGAATTAATTGTGCATATGCTATTTATTTATTTATTTGGAATATATGCCGCCTCTTCAGAGTCCTGCCCGAGGTGGCTTACAATTAAAAACCACAGTATAAAAAACAAGCTCTTATAAGGTGATCCTTTTAATAGCTCTGAGGACAGTGGGGGCTGCTAATCCCTAGCCTTCCTTTTAAAGAGGAAGAAATAATAATTTTTAGGAAATATAAGAAATTAACCGTGTTTAAGTGAAAAACACTTTGTTTTATATGACTGAGTGCAGGAACACTTATTCTAATGCTGAGACTGAAAAGGAGTCTTTTGTAAATCACTCAGTGGATCGCACATTATTTTGCACATTATCAGGTGGACCTCCTGATGGCACCTGGGTTTTGGCCACTGTGTGGCACAAAGTGTTGGACTGGATGGGTCACTGGCCTGATCCAACACGGCTCCTCTTCTGTTCTTATGTGCTAATCATTTCAAGATGTTACAAGCAAGTGTATCAGGAACATGTGTTACCCATTATATTTGTATGTACTGAAACTGTATGCATGAGGAAAATCACCTGTTCACACAAAATGGTGACTGTGGGCGCATTGGGTATAGCATGTGCTCCCATTGGTGAACTCCTGGTACAGGGCGTTGTATTGTCTAAAAAGGACCTTTGTCTCATTGGATGTTGTAATTCCTGACCTTTTTGCATAACATTCAGTTTTACTTACAGATAAGGTACATCTGCAGAGTTTTCCCTACCTCCTTCTTACTCTTTTTTGTTTTAAGCTGGAAACTAGGAAGTATAGCACACAAAAACTCCACATTGATGTTCCTGCATGTGTGGATTGTGCCCCTGACCTAACCCACAGTGCCCTCTCCCTGCAGAGATAGGCAGAGTGTGTGGACAAGATGAACTGAGATTTTACACTCAGTTTAAACACTTTCAATCTGGCCTCACTTTTCTTCAACAAAATACACCCTTCACATACACTCTGGGTTTTTTTGCTCTAGATATACAAAAGCATGACCACAACTAGTTCGCAGTCCCAAGCAAAAAGTTATGATTTCTGCATGTGTGGTGAGATGAAGTACCATCAGTATATTGAATTTTCATTGATATGAATGGCTTTGGGTGACAATTTTTGTTTGAAAAATGAAATAAAAAATATAATAAATTAAGAGACATTGGCCCCGGTCACACGAGAGGATTAGGGCCAGGAAAGGGACAGATCGGGGGCGGAGCAAATGGGCACGATCCCACCGCAACATCTGGTAAGCGTTGCGTGCCCGTCCCCGATCCGGCCCTTCTGGCGAACGGCCGCATCAAAGCCGGCCGTGGGATTGCACCGTTCTTCCGCCGGCGCATCCCCGGGTCCTGGCTGAACTGCGCATGCTCAGACATGCGCAGTTCAGCAGCCTCCCGTGGCTTCCTCCCTGGTCTCCCCGGCATCTGATCGTACCGGGGAGCAATTGCACGGCGGCTCACGGGATCTCTATGATCCTGCCGCCGTGTGCCTATTTTGGTGCGGCTTTTAAAAGCCGCACTTTGCCCGTTCTTTTTGTCCCTCGTGTGGCAGGGACCATTGTATGTCTGTTTTAAATTTCCATATAAAGTACTTGGGGGTTATTTGTTTGTTTTGAAGTGTTTTGTATATGTGTGTAATATTAAGTATTTTAATTTGTATAAAATAGACTGGACTTGGTGCATGGGAGAGAGAGGGGTGATGGGTGAGCATAGAGACAGAACTGGGCCTACAGCAGGAATCGGTCCCTCAGTAGAAAAAAGGACAACATGTCCTTGTTGATTCGTAACCAGGACAAAGTCTCAGTGAGAAACTGCTATGTGTGGGAGTACCAACTTCAACTATGATTTGCTTTGCTTTGTACCTTAAAACACACACACACTCCCATTTTGAACACATTGTAGTCCACTATTGAGTAAGAGAGAGAACAATTATTTATTTCCAGGGGGGAAAAGTTTACTCTAAGAATAGGCAGGTGGGTTCAGCAAATGCCCAGCCTATACTTACTTGCATCGGTTTAAGCCGTGGGATACTCAAGGGCTCGTTATTTAATCTAGCAAAATCAATTTGTTAGAACTATAAGTACTTTCAGTGCAGATTAGTGGTGTCTGTTATAAAAGTTGAATGGGGTGGGAAAGGCCTTGGGGCAGGAGGCTGAGGTAATCTACAGGAGTGACTTATCCTGCTAATAGACTAGGTATAAGCAACTGTGTCCCCTTTGACAGTTCCACCTCTTGAGGGCCCTCTGTATGCCAGTCTGAATGCTAGAGTGGTGTGTAGAGGAAGTACTTTTATTCGTGTGGTTTTTCAGATGAGTGCTTTGGGGGTGTGGGGGTACCTGGCTCATCACTTTCCATCCTTTCTTAGTGGGCTGCCAGTGAACCTAGTTGCTGACTAGCCAGAGTTAAGTTAAGTAGGGACATCCACGGTTAGTACTTGGATGGGGCCACCAAGGAAGACTCTGCCTTGAAACCCCATGAGGTGGAATGTCATGGGGTCGCCATAAGTCAGATGCGATTTGACAGCACTTAAAATATAATGATGATTATTTATTTATTTATTTATTTATATTTAAATTTATACCCCGCCCTACCCCGAAGGCTCAGGGCGGCTTACAGGGCACAAGTGCCAGGTTTAAAACAATATCATATGATTTAAAATCAATAAATTACAATAAAATAAACAATTTACAACAAATAATAACAAATTTCAACCAAGAAAAGAGAGATCTTATCTGACATAGCGCGGCGTTTAGCATTACGTTCCACCCTTAGGGGCCAGGCAATCCGATGTTAATTCGATGTAATTCGCTTAGGGCTGAGCAGTGGCGGCGGCTCCTATCCAAAGGCCTGGCGGAAGAGCTCCGTCTTGCAGGCCCTGCGGAACTGAGAAAGGTCCCGCAGGGCCCGGATCTCTTCCGGGAGCTCCTTCCACCAGGTAGGAGCCGCCACCGAGAACGCCCCAGCCCTAGTCGCAGCAAGTTTAGCTTCTTTCGGGCCTGGAATCTCCAGGAGATGTTGCCCTCCCGACCGAAGTGCCCTTGGGGGAACATATGGAGAAAGGCGGTCCCTCAGGTAGGCTGGACCCTGGCCATTTAGGGCTTTAAAGGTCAAAACCAGCACTTTGAAGCGAATCCGGTATGCTATCGGCAGCCAGTGCAGCGCTTTCAGCTGCACTGATAAATTTCTGATAAATTTAGCACCTAGATGAAAAGAACATTGCAGAGTCCTTGACCAATCTCACTGTGGCTTATGCATGTCTCTTTGAATCTTTGGAACACTATTTCATGCTTCCCTCCTATGCTTCATAGCATCTACAAATTGTGGGGAAATGCTAGAATTGCATTGTGCATATTCTGTAATATGGTTGGGAACTAGTGTTACTGTTCCAGATCCGAATAAGAATATTAACAATATTTTAAAAATATTTTAAAACTTTAAAACCTTTAATAAAAAAGATAAAGCACCTGCAAAATTAATTCTAGGAGAGAAGTAATTTAGACAGATGTTTACCAGTATAGGCAAAGGGAGGTTTGCACATTAGAAAAACTGAGGAGAGATTCACCTTTCCTTTTTTAATGTTTTCACTCTGATGCAATAAATGTGAACAAGGATACAGTTAGTGGGAAAGCTTTAGGAGCAACTCATTGAAAGGGGGGGACCTTATTAATACTGGGAGAGAGATCAAAAAACATTGAACAGGGGAGGGAAGAAATATAGAATAGTTTCAAGTGGGTAGCCATTTTAGGCAAAGGAGCTTTGACTCTTGAAAGCTTATATCCTGCAAATTGTCTTGGTCTTTAAGGTATTACTGGACTCAGATATTGCCTGGAAATCTTGTTGGTCCTTAAGGTTGTTACCAGACTGAAATCTTACTCATATAGGAAAAGAAGATTTGAAAAATGGGCTGCTGTTGTTTTGGATTTATGGAGCCTGCTGGGAAATGTACTCCTGTATGCTCCACAGGTCAAAGGGCTGAGTACATGGATATTTGTGAGGGGAGTGTGTGTGTACGCAAACAGCAACACATTGAAAACCATGTTGCAGCTTTTGGTAAATATCTCCCTTCCAGCGAAAAAGCTAGGTCCTCAGAGATGGAGATATGAGTACTTAGGTTTGGTTAGGGCTTCAGTAAAATGGAAGGGACTCAAGGATGTGCTCCCTTAGATGGGAACCCCTTCATCTTCCACAGGGTTAAATGATTGAACTCTTGTGTTTTGGAGTTCTCACTTAGACTTAACCTAAGAAGTGTGACAATAGGAAGTTTTTTCCCATTTTTGTGTACCTCACTAACAGTGTCATCCGAAGCAGAGTTATACCCTTCTAAGACCACTGAAGTCAGTGGCCTTTGAAGGATGTAACTCCATTTATGATGGAACCATGAGCATCCGAAGAAGGTGGGCTTACATAAAAGTACCCTTATAGCAAAGTGTTTTCAAGGATAGGTGTTTTGCATTATTAGCTATGGGGATCACTTTATAGCAGTATCTGACCATTCCTGGGTATGTTGAAAATACTTAGCAAGTTTTAGAATATAAAAAATGTTCAGAGTGTAATTTCAAAGACTTTTTGACATTGTTCTCTTCTTAAAAGTGAGCATCTACACTGCTCAGGGCAACTTCGCGGCAAGATAACCATGAAGTGATAATATGGAAATGAACATTTTATTTTATTTTTTTATTTAAGTTAAAAAAAATAAAGGAGAGTCTAGGGAGAGCCTTTGAGGGCTGTGAAAGTGAAGTGAGGGGAAAAAGAAGAAAAAGAAAAAATAAGCAATTCTGTCAGAGCCTTCGTAGCCAAGTAGCCTGCAGACAATTTTGCCATTGTGAACAGGGGGCTGCCGAACAGAAGAGTTTGGGGGCATGAAAGCGAAGTAAAACAAAAAGAGAGAAAGAGAGAAAAGAATTGCTACTGCTATGACCGATAACTTGTCATATCAGTATCTTGTGCCAGTAATACACCCTAATAATCTGGTTTTGAAAGAGAATCAGAAAGCAGGAGAGAAAAAGATTTATTCTCTCACAGAGGTGAAATTTGGGGGGAGTAAAGAATAAAAAACAAAATGTCTCTGCTCTGTGACACAAATGCCAATGGCCAGCTAGCTACCATTTAAAGGAAATATTTTTATTCCCCCCCTCATGAACTTGGTCTTGGTCTTCATTTTAAGGCGTAACACTCTTATATTTACTTGCATTTCTTGATGCAGCCCTTTAAAGACAGAAGTTGTTTTGTGTGGGGGGTGGGTGGGAAATTACTTCATTAGGTGATCTAGTTTTTGAAAATGCTGAAGAAAAACATAAATAGAAAATTCAGACTGTGATTGTAAAAATGAAATAGTCAATCAGCTGAGGATTATCAGTTAATTAAGTGTGGATAAAATGGAGGTAAAGGGTACTGAGCACTCTTTAATTTGAAGCTGTATGACCTTGTAAGATCTTGCTCTTAATTTGCTATTAGTTCAGAAAGGGTTTTATGAAAGTCCATTCAAGGGTGAGCTGAGGTAAAACATATTGTTAAAAAAGATTTTGACAGAATATGTTCTAAATCTTAGCCTGCTTCAGTGACCTGTCACTTTTTATACTATACATGGTATTGTTTAAGAAATATTAAAGGTCTAGACTTTTTTGTCACATTTAGTCTCAAGAAAGAAAAATATTAACTATTGAAAGTAATAATGGGATCACTGGCTGTTGATTCATCTTCAGAATATTACACATATACACATACTGGCAGGAATTCCTCTCCTCTCCAGTGCCTCAGTCCTAAGGAGATCCTTATGTGCAGAACCTGGGTATAAATTGGGTAACCACTGCTGCTAAAAAAAATTTAATTACATCTTTTGTTCTGGGTAATATTCCAATAGGTTTGGAATAAATAGCCATAATTATAGTTGAACAAGATTGTATCAAAACAAATAAAAATTACCCCATGAAGTTCTTGCATTACATCAGTGCATTAATGTTGTGGGGGTATTTCCGTTAAGTGGGTGATGGTTCATTGATAGCCATAGATAACTATCTGGCTCACTACATTACCTGTTGAGGGGTAACCTACATGTTGCCAACTTCCAGGTGAGGCCTGGAAATCTGGAATTACACCTAATCTCCAGACTACAGAGATCAGTTTCCCTGGACAAAATGGCTGCTTTGGAGGGTGGACTCTGGAAGTACTCCCCACTGAAGTCCCTCCCTTTCCCAAACCCATAGGAGTTTTTCAGGATTTAAGCTCATAGTGGCACTATGCATATTGAAGAAGATCATTAAATAAGTTTGTGTTGTGTCCATTTTTAAAGTTAGCAGGATCATGAACGTAGCTGCAACTTGCCTGTACCTGGCTGTAGTAGAAATCTAAAATAGAACTGAGAAGAGAAATAGAGAAAGTGAGAAGAAAAAAAAGAGAAGAATAAAAGTTGTAACTTTACTGAACGTTTCTGTATTAGGAGTGGGGTAGGTATCAGTTACTTGAGAGACAGCCACAATAGCCTTTCCACAAGTTAAATTCATCTATTTTGATGCCTTCATGGTCAGACCTATCTCCTCATTTATTCAGGGCTTCTGATAAAGAATTGAAGAAAAAAATTCTTTTTAGGTTGCATTTCCCCTATGTAGGTGAGATTTCTAATGCTTCTCTTTCAACAGTTGATGGTCAGTAGTTAAGTGAAATACCAGGTTGAATTCCCACATGCTGCTTAAGTTCTTTTAGGTCCCGTTCACACTAGGCAATTTGGGCCGGGAGCGGGACAGTTCGGGGGCGGATCAAACCGGCGCGATCACACCACAACATCTGGGAAGCGTCGTGCTTCCATCCCCGAACTGGCCCTTCCCCGCGAAAATCCGCCTCAACTTGCAACCACCTACCTTGGTGGTTCATGGGGAAGCTGCGTGGCAAGCCGGGCGTTTGATCGCCGGCGCGTCCTTGCACCGGCACAACCCCGGCCCGTAGCCGAACTGCGCATGCTCCGACATGCGCAGTTCGGCCGGCTCCCGGTCAGGGCCGTGTTTTCTCCCCGGCGTTTGATTGTGCCGGGGAGAAAAGGCGCCGCGGCCAGGGGATCCGTGGGATTTTCCCCTGCCGTGTGGCGGGGGCCTTAGTTAATTTTATTTATTAAAAGAATTTCTCGCAAGAAAACACGCTGGTGGTGGTTTACATATTTTCTTCAATATCGCCTTCAGTTTTTTTCAATTGTCTGTATGTTACATTTTTGCTTACCTTTCCCCAAAGTGATCCTCTTTTGTCTCTCCTTTTATCCTCATGACAACCCAGGCTCACCACTTAGTTTGATGGCTGTGTGGGGATTTGAACAAATAATTTTGAAACTTAAGTTGGAACTCTATTGGAGCAGATTTGCTGGATTCCAGCGAGCTATAGTTCATTGGTTTGCTATATCATAAACAGATTACAGATAGGTGGGAACATTTTTTTGTTAGTATTTTTTTAAAAAAACAGAAATACCATGTAGGAAAAAAATGGTATTTAGAAGTTCTCATGTGTGACATTTTTTTCTGATTTTTTATTCTCTTTCTCTCTTTCTGTTATTTTTGTTTCTCTAGGTAAAGATGAGCCTTCAAGCTATATTTGCACAACATGCAAGCAGCCTTTTAATAGCGCTTGGTTTTTGCTTCAGCATGCCCAGAACACACATGGATTCCGCATCTACTTGGAAACAAGTCCTTCAAATAGCTCCCTTACTCCACGCATCACCATCCCTCCTCCTCTGGGACCTGAGACTGTTGCACAGTCCCCGTTGATGAATTTCCTTGGTGACAACAACCCTTTTAGTCTCTTGCGAATGACAGGTCCCATCCTGCGTGATCACCCTGGCTTTGGTGAAGGTCGGCTCCCCAACACACCTCCCCTCTTCAGCCCTCCTCCTCGTCATCATCTGGATCCACATCGCCTTAGTGCCGAAGAAATGGGGTTAGTTGCCCAGCATCCCAGTGCCTTTGACAGAGTCATGCGTTTAAACCCCATGGCAATCGAGTCGCCAGCGATGGATTTCTCTAGAAGGCTTCGAGAACTGGCGGGGAACAACTCCACCCCTCCGCCAGTCTCTCCCAATCGCAACAACCCTATGCATCGCTTGTTGAATCCTTTCCAGCCAAGCCCTAAATCACCTTTTTTGAGCACTCCACCATTGCCACCGATGCCCCCAAGCAGCACTACGCCTCCCCAGCCTCAGGCTAAAAGTAAGTCCTGTGAATTCTGTGGGAAAACGTTCAAGTTCCAGAGCAATCTCATTGTTCACCGACGCAGTCACACAGGAGAGAAGCCCTATAAATGCCAGCTCTGTGACCATGCTTGTTCCCAAGCCAGCAAGTTAAAACGCCATATGAAAACACATATGCACAAAGCTGGGTCCATGACAGGGAGGTCAGATGATGGACTTTCTGCTACAAGCTCCCCTGAGCCTGGCACAAGTGAGCTCACTGGAGAAGGACTAAAGTCTAGTGAGGCAGATTTCAGGAATGAGAGTGATCCTTCCCTAGGGCATGACAATGAAGAAGAGGAGGAGGAGGAGGAGGAGGAAGAGGAGCTAGAAAACGAAAGTAGGCCTGAGTCAAGCTTCAGCATGGACTCGGAACTAAGTCGTAACCGAGAAAACGGCTCCAAATCGCTGCCAGATGAAAAATCCCTTGTCCTAGGAAAAGTGATAGAGAATGTAAGCTTGGGTACCATCCAGCAATACAACGACATGCTGGCCGAAAAGCAGAAAAGAAGTAGCTTCATGAAAAGGTCTTCTGATCAACGAGACCTCTGTCAGAGAGACCTCTGTCAGAGAGACACTGGTGATGAAGACTCAGTAGTAGGAGAACTTGATCGCACTGAGGAAGGGACAGTCAATGGGAGAAACTTTGGTCCTGGCGAACCCTTTCCAGGCCTGTTCCCTCGTAAGCCAACCCCTATCACAAGCCCCAGTTTAAACAACTCATCAAAAAGAATAAAGATAGAAAAAGATTTGGACTTACCACCAGCAACAATAATACCTTCTGAAAATGTTTACTCACAGTGGCTGGTAGGATATGCAGCATCAAGGCACTTCATGAAGGATCCGTTTCTAGGATTCACAGACTCCCGACAATCCCCCTTTGCTACTTCTTCTGAGCACTCCTCAGAAAATGGAAGCCTGCGTTTCTCTACTCCACCAGGTGATATGCTGGATGGCGGTCTCTCAGGGCGCAGTGGGACAGCGAGCGGTGGCAGTACGCCCCATATCAGCGGACCTGGCCCCGGTCGACCCAGTTCAAAGGAAGGGCGGCGGAGCGATACGTGCGAATACTGTGGCAAGGTGTTTAAGAATTGCAGCAACTTAACGGTGCATCGCCGGAGCCACACGGGAGAGCGGCCTTACAAATGTGAGCTCTGCAACTATGCATGTGCCCAGAGCAGTAAGCTGACACGTCATATGAAAACACATGGCCAGATAGGGAAGGAGGTCTACCGCTGCGACATTTGCCAGATGCCCTTCAGTGTTTACAGCACCCTGGAGAAACACATGAAAAAGTGGCATGGCGAACATTTGCTGACAAATGATGTCAAAATTGAGCAGGCAGAAAGAAGCTAAGGCCCCCCAACCGGGTTAAAATCAGGGGTCTAGGTAACATTTAAGTTGTACAGTTTAACTATTGCCAACCGAGAAAAGCTGACCTAACTTGCCTCCATAAATGTAACTTAGGATAAATATGGCAGGTGCCAGAATTCGGCACTTAAATATAACCTGTGTCTACAAAGTTCTAGTAAACCTGAGGATTGGATAAGGCAGTAAAAATTGTGAAGCCTTTTAACTGTGCAATAATTTCTGTATTTATTGGGTTATTTTGTATTTCTTTTTTTTGGCATGTGCAGGTATTTTTTTAAAGACTTTTTTTTTTTCTGTTTTAGATTTCCTTTTACATTTTTGTTAGGTATCCCATTCTGATTTTCCCCAGTAGTAACCTGAGATTATTTCCATTACAGGGGGAGATGCATATCAATTTAAATTATAATTTTAAAAGGCCGCTGCTTTGGTGAATCTTACGCTAAGCATCTGTAATTTCTTGTGAAGAAGCCAACATTTTATGTAATTATTTTGTTCTCTTTTTCTCTTGTTGTTGTTGTTATTTTACCCCTTTGAGGTGTCCCTTAAAAGAAAAAGAAAAAACCATTTGGACGTTAGAGAAGATGAAGTAGTATGGCGGATAACAATCTTAAACATTGTAGCACTTTCTTTTGGATTTGGATCTAATATGTAGCACTGAGGCTGCCACTAAAAACAGAGGCCTTTAAAAAGATTTTTTTTACAAACTTTTAGAATCAATATTATTATGAGTGATAAAAAGACACAGGCACAGGTATTTTCTGATGGCAGCGACATCCATGAAAACAATAGCAAGAGATGCGCATAATTAGTAAGGAAATTTGCTCCAGTTACTAGTATCATATTTTCACCTTTCTGCCATTTTAAAAAAAAATCCCTTTAGACAATTTGAGAGCCCTGACAGCTGCATGCACAGATTTTGGAAAACACGACTAAAATGAAGCTTTGCTTGATGTTTTTCACACATGCATCAACTTATTTGAGGTCTTGTTCACATAAAACATAATGCACACAAAACTGCAGTTACCAGTTGATTACCTGGGTATGTTAAATTGTTATGACCCCCCCAGAGCAAGAGCAGCAATGCCCTTTATCAGAATAACTGATGTTACACATTGGATGTTAGTTTGTTAAAAGGCCGTCCATACACACACATACATACAATTTTGTTGTTCTGTGGGCCTAATAGGGTTTAAGGATTATTTTGATAGATTACGTATCCTAAATTGGTCTCCCTATGTCATATCAGCCAATTAGGCAATAGTAAGATATGTTAATTCTATCACAAATTGACTCTCTAATCACATATTAAACTGGGCAAAATGTACCTAAGGATTTCATATGTTAGATCAGCCAGATGAATGGAGGAGGATTGGAGGTGGAAACATGGGGGTTTGACATAATCTACACCACTATATTACTCTTTGGGGAAACCCAGAAGTGACATAGGGTGTCTCTAGGAATGGCTGGTAAAACCATAGGATTTTCAGTGATTCCTAGAAGAACTCTGTATCACTTCCAGGTTTTTCTAAGAAGTGATATAGTAGTGCAGATGACACTGGGGGTTTTGTTTTTTGGTTTCATTCTTTAAATTCTCCCACTGCCACTGGTGATGGTCAACTAGGGCTACAAATCGGAAGACACCCACTATAGCAAGAGGACTGGCAGCCCTGGAACTATCCCAATATCCCTATGAATGGCCATTTCACAAAATTCTAAGGTCTTGGATCTCTTCATGTGTCCGTGTTGGATTCTAAGTGGTTGGCTAGCATAATAATTCATAATTTTTTAATCAAGCTGAGCCCCACAGGTATAGTTGTGTTGCTGCAAAAAACAGGCAAGTAACTTATGGTACCATAAAGATCTTGATGGTTTTTCAGGTATCACAAACTTTCTGGGCTGTTTTTGCATCAGCACACTGTTACTGTGGTTCAGAACCATAGAACAGGGGGCTATGACCAGAAGGTACCAAAATGCCATCAAGACCAGTTCCCAGTACAATGCCGGGCCATCCCAGTAGACTCACAAAATCCACATTGTGGTGTGCCACAAATTGAGTGTACATAAGTTGCAGCAGTACCTGCTGAACAGATGGGTCCAGATGACTAAGTCAATTGAGCCAAACTATAAATTTCCTTGGGCTCATTCTGTCCTTCCCAACTCCAAATATTGTTATTGTGTGAGATTGTTTCAGATGTAGTCCTAGGAGAAATCTTATCTGTCATTGTTCTCGGTACCAGTTAACCAGCCACAGGCATCATTCTGTGACCCACTTGTAGATCATTACATTTGTCTATTTTGAAATGGTCAGTCATTGAGAGCTATTGATTGAAAAGTGTGAGCATGTGGTTGCTATCATTCTACTGCCCATTGTACAAGAGATGCTAGACACATACCATGCCTTACTACCAACAAATGGAACACAGTCCAGCAGCCACACGTGATGGTCCATCAAAGGTTAAGCAGACCTGTTTATGCCACTTTAATAGGGCTACAACATGAGTGTTGTGGGAAATATAAGCAGGTCGCAGTCCATGGCTGGTGATCTGCCTTGAGCTGGTTGGTCACAGCTATGATACTACTAAAAGTGGTAAGGTATAATATCAAACAGAGTGGCCAACCATGATGGTAGATGACTACCATACTTTGAACACTCATGGGTATTCTTGTAAGGAATATTAGCTTTATATTTGAGGGATGTGAATGGGATAAAACATGTTCTCCTGCATGATTGCATACAAGGTCATATAGGTGATACCAGTGCTGGTGTATTCAGGCATTACAATAAATCGGGGTTTCTGGAACAAATTCTAGTTAGTTTATCAGACAGAAGTACAAATCCTGTTTTGTGTCTAAACCCAAGTTTGTCTATTCCAGAAGAAAATTCTCCTCACACTGCCAGCTCTGCAGCCTTTAACTCAGCAAACTGGTTAGTGAATTCAGACATCACTGCAAACCAATTAGGACAACTTGTAGTTAGCAAAACAACTACAGACCCTAGACTGAAATTCCGGTTTGGTACCAATCAACAAATCCTGGTTTATTGCATTGCCTGCATCCAAACATCACATCAAACTGGGGTTTGATCAAACTATAGTGGAGCCTGAGGTCTGAATGCAGACAGTGTGCAGCTTCCTTACTTCACAATTGTGAACCTGTGAATCTATGACTTCCATACATACCAGTTATTTAAATAGTACTCCAGAAAAAGAAACAGTGATACTCACAGCTGTTATACATAGGCTGTGTGCTAGACCGGATATTTTCAGGCATTTTGACAGTGAAATGAAAATTCGCACATTCTTTCTGCTTTTGAAAATCCTGAATGAGTCCCGTAATAGAGTTTCAAAATTGATATTCTGGAGCTGAGAATTCCCCTCCCCTTCTTTGCAAAAACTTACTAAAGATTTAGACTGGAAAATTGATTTCATTATCTAAAAATGGAGTTAAGAGATATTGCAATTTTGAATTTCCTCTGGAAATTTACGAATTTAGTATTTTGGCAATCATATTTTCATTTTTTAATGTTTATTTTCAGTTCTAATTAAACACCAGTCATTGTTGTTTAGGGTTCTTGAATGCCCCTGACTTACATTAAATGGAATCACTTATGACAGTAGCTTGCATCCCTTGTAGCATAATAGACCGTCCTTCATAGGGAATGCTCCAAGTCTATTTGACTTTTATAAAAGATTTAGAGAGCACCCATGTTTCTTCTATTAAAAATTGTTACCTGGCAGCCCTCTGCATTTTCTACCTTCTCACAACAAATATTGGTTTAATCCTAATAATTCGCTCTTCTTATTAGATAATCATATGCCTCAAAGTGCGAACTGGCCATCCCTAAGGAAGCACAGACAATTGTTAGGAAGGACATGTGTCAGCTGCCTCCCCACTTTGACCCGCTCCTTTTGTGATGGCCTCTGTTCCTACTATCTCTAGAAAGTTACAACAATGGCCAGTTTGGGGTTCAACAGATGAATGTTTTGATTTGTGGATTTCATTGGGAGCTCTTATTCCTCCCCCCCCCCCCGAAAATTAATTTAAGCATCGGGCACAAACTCTCTGAAACTTCTTCCACTTCTGAGTATATTGATCAGATGGGCCTTCTGAGTTAAGTATTCCTCTTGCAGTGTGTTTGACGATGTTGTAGACCAATGGGATTCTTGCTCTTCACAGGCTTTAGCTCTCTCTCTCTCATGCACTCAGAGTATATTGCAGGCCTATATGACTCTGATCCTTTTTCCTTTCATTTTTAAGATCTACCAGACCAGAGTAGGTGCCCCCTGTTTGAATTGCCCGTCTTTCCGTGCAACTTTGTTGATCGTAGGAAAACCCAAATATATGTATTTCTCACGACCTATAGATAAATCTTTATTAGGCCGTGGTTTGAGAACTGCCAGTTTAGTCTACCAAGTCAGGACAATTTAAGAATTATACATTTTGGTTCTGTTGACCCGCACTTTAAAAAAAAATGTTTTTGTTTGCATTTAAGACCAGCGGCTTCTGAACAAGAAATTATAGCATTTTTTGTCTTTGCTTGGCCCAGAGGTGGGTGAAACGGTTAAAGAGGACATCTGAGATTAAGTGTCAGTGTTGCTAAGCGTGGCATTCACAATACTGGCACTATAAAGAAAAATAATAATAATTTATTGGACAGTTTTTCTACTGCCATTCAATTTGATGTGAGTGCCTTGAAAACTGATCTTCCTATTTGAGTCTCTTGAGACAAATGCAAACACTTTTGTGAAATGAAAAGACTTTTAAAAAAAGGTAGAACAAGAAAAGTATGTTCTGTAGGGTAAAAACAAACAAAAGAGCCACATTTACTTTTTAAAAAAATCCTGGTTGAAGATAGTGGACATGAAAATGACATAAGACCCAATCAGATGAAGATGTATATCCAGCACAACTTCGGACGTCCATTTGCTGAATTGTTTTCAGCCTCTCTTTTTCTTTTCAGGACAACGCTGCTTAGGAAATGGAATGGAAATGATTTACTGCTGAATTAAAACTCAAATGACACAAAATTGCAAGTGGTTATCATTGAATGAAAAAAAATTCAGGAACAACGGTTAATTTTTTTAAAAGTTAAATTTAGTGCACTCTGTCTTAAAATACGTTTACAGTATTGAATACATACAAGGGTAAAACATTGTGTGTATTGTGTGTTTGAGCAATCTCTTTTTTTTTTCTCCTCAAAGTTTGCTTAATAGGTTATTAAAAATGCCATAATGGCCATGTGTATATTGTTTTCTTTTGGTGACGGGGTTTTAGTATATATTATATATATTAAAATTTCTTGATTACTGTAAAAGTGGACCAGTATTTGTAATAATGGAGAATGCCTGGGCATTTTACAAAACCAGAAAAAAAAACTTTTTCTCTTTTTTCCTTGAAAATGTTGCAGTAAAATTTAAATGGTGGGTCTATAAATTTGTTCTTGTCACTGTAACTGTAAAGTCTGAGTTTTAGTAAATTTTTTTCTGCCTTGGGTGTTGAATTTTTATTTCAAGAAAAATGTATAGAAACTTGTATTTGGGGATTCAAAGGTGACTGCTACACCATGTAGAAAAAGTATGTAGAAAAAAAGTGCTTAATATTGTTATTGCTTTGCAGAATTAAAAAAAAAATCACATTTCTGACCTGTACCTATTTTTATCTCTCCCCCCCCCCCTTTCCATCCTCCCTCTTCTGGAATGGATATTGATATTGGTTGATTCATATAATGTAGGCACTTGCTGTATTTTTACTGGAACTTGTAATTTTTTAACTGTACGCTTGTCCTTTTAAAGGGATTTAATGTACTTTTTTTGTTAGTGAATTTGGAAATAAAAATAAAAACAAACAAACAGGCTGCCATAATATATTTTTTTAATTTGGCAGGATAAAATAGTGCAAAAAATAATTTGTATGTCAAGACCTTATTGTACAGAAGAAGAAGAAAAATAAATGGGTTGTTTGACAACCTTTGAGTAAAAGAATCAAAACAATAATTGATTTTTAATTATTATTTGGGGGGGTTGTTGTCATGTTTTTTTTTTTGTTTTGAGGTTTTTGTTCACAATTTTAGTTGTGTGTGTGTATATATATTTTTCTGTCAGAAATGGCCTACAAAACAAAAATGTGCTGTTCCTACAGGGCAGTAATTACTTAGAAGCTGCCTGGACCCCTTGTATCAAGGCCTTCCCAGGTATAGTAAAACTAGGATGGATGGCTGTTGCCTGTTATTGTTCAATGAAATTAATTTTTTTGTGAAGACATTTGACATTCCACAAATGCCCCTTTATAGAGACAGGGAGGTGGTTTTTCTCGGCAAATGTAAGCTTCCTAGCCCTGATCCAGAAAGCTGCACACCTTGTGCCCAAAATTCACAATGCTACTGGTTTTGAAAGCTCTGATCACCTACTGAGGGGTGGAAGGTTGTGCATTCAGTCTTTCCACCATCACCAAACAGGTGAATCACACTGTCATCCTTCACTGCGCCAACCACTTGTTGGGGTACCCAGTCCTGCAAGGTTTGTACTGCATATCACACTCCTTTGCTTAAGCAGAGTTCAGATTAGAGCTCTAGCTGGTCCGGGACTTCACTCCATTGCCACTTTCCCCCTTGCCCCCCTTCCGATGAAGCAGTTTAAAAATTGATGGGGTGAGAGAAGAAACTGCAGGGTACTGTCGGTAGGACTGTAAATTGGTTTGAAGTAAAAATTGGTCCAGGCCCATACCCATGATCCCCCCCCTCCCTGTCAGAATGGGACCATGTACAGGTTTTGCCAGTCCATGTTCTTCTGCCTGCTTTGCTGCTGTTGACTCCTAATTGTACATTCCATAAATTTCTGAATATTTGAAGGACTGGGATGAAATTCTGTGCCTTTTAGCTGATTAACATGTCTTTGACTTCCCTACTCCCTTTGTTTGTTTGTTTGCTTTGGGAGGGAGGGAGGGGTGGAGGGGGGTCAAGGCACTGAAGCACTATTGATCATTTTAAAGAAGGGGGAAACGATGAGGCATGGTCATGCATTATGAGAATTAATAGCAGTTTATGTCAAATCCATGGAGCGATCCCAATGTCAGGAGTGTGTTGTAGAACTTGGAATAACTATTTCCTATCTTGGCCTTCTTCCAGCTCTTCAAAATTTGGGATGAGTTTATGTTAGCATCCAGATGTGTGTAAGCATCAGCAGACCTAAGATAGCAAGCTCAGCTACTTATGACATATTCCACAATATCATGCAAATTCTGCTTTCCTGTATCTTGCATAAATCCTGAAAATTCAGTGTGGATACACTGGAGTCAATTCGTGTGTAGAATTGTGATACTCCTTAGATACCTATTTTAACCAAATCCAATCCAGCAAAACAATTCATATTTTATATTGTAGTGAATTGGTTTAAGAGGGCCTCACAGTCCCTTAATGTGCTCGACAAACTAGGGTTCGGCCCACCAGCAGCTGTCTCATGGCGTGACTTTAATTGCCGAGAAACCAACACAAGTCGCTCTGAAGCACAAACACTGTGTTTAGAGAAACCACGATAACCCTCCCTCCCTTCTTGCCTTTTAGGAATCCTGTTTTGCAAGGCCACAAGCACAACATGGCAGACATACCATAGTTATGTCTGCTGTCACGATGATTGTTACAGTGCTAGGATCAGCAAAATTGAATGGGGTTGAGTCAGAGTTACTCTGGAGAGCCTCGTCCTGCTCTCGTTAAAACCAATGTTTGGACCATTACTGGAGTCATACTCTAATCCCTCCCCCTTTTTAGGAGGTAAGATTTTTAAAAAAAACACAAACCTGGTTGCACACTTCAGCATTTCATCCTAGTCCTGACTCAATACAACAGTCCAAGGTTCTGTTTTTTCACAGGCAAACTCATTTTATGGTGCTCTTTGTATTTTAGAACTGCAAAGTAAAAGTAACATTGATTTCGGTTGTTTGCATTTGTACTGGCAAGGCAAACTATTTTTATTACCTTTTTCTATTACTTATTGTATGAGCTTTCGTTGTTTACTTGGAGGTTTTGTCTTTTACTACAAGTTTGGAACTATTTATTATTGCTTGGTATTTGTGCTCCGCTTTAAAAAAAAAAAGGAAAAGGGAGCACATTTTTTTATTATTATGGATTAAAACTGTTGAGATGGCGGGAGGTCATTTCAGTATCACATAGTGAAATATTTATTGTTCCTTTTAATTCTCTGTACAAGACTTTCGGCCTCTCCCCCCCTCCTTTACTGTCACATTGTTGAGTTCAGCATGTGTCTACCATTTCATTTGTACACTCGTTCAAAACAACGTTTGTTCCAGTTTCAAGTTATATTAAAAAATAATAAATTGGACATTTGACTTGATCTCCAAAGATTTGTCTTTTACTGCTTATTTGGAATCAGAAGGAGTTTGAATTATTTTAAGACTGATAGAGGTGAAAAGTGAAACTGTTTCTCCGCAGAGACAAACTTTCACATCCCTTTCTTGCCAAACCCATAACCAACTTGCTCAACTATTACTTTTACACATATGGGCTGCACCCACACATCACTGTTAACCGTGTCAGTGTGGCAAAATGAAGACACTGAGGGGAGGGGGTCATAATGGGGTCATATACATTGTCCCCAGTAGAAGGGATCCGTTCTTGATGTATCACATGCCTGCCACCTGCTCTCTTGCCTCGAATATGGTAAAGCTACAAGCTGGGGGTACCAATTACACAAGATCAGCCATTATGTGGGTAAGCACTTACTCTACAATAGGTATTTTCATAGTGAACATGTTTCAGGAAGAGAGGTGGGGTAAAAACCACAAGAAGACCCAGGATTCACTGGACCAGTTTCAGGAAAGGTAAGTGACCAGTAACAACCTAGTGGAATTTGAGTGGTGCAACCTTGTAAATTGTGGAGGGTGAAAGTTGGGTCAGGGAATAGGGGGGGGGGAATGCCTGTAGTAGATGTGGAAATAAATTTTGGGGAAAAGATTTACTAGTGTTTGGTCAGGTAGAGGTACAGATAGTACAGGTGAACTAAGGGCCTGAGACCACATAGTCCCATGGCTGGGGAAGATTTAAATAATATGAGGTCTACCATTACAGAGCTAGAATGTCTGAAGACCAGGACCTGATACTTCAGAGGGACCTGGGCTCACAATGAATTTTTGGCTTTCCATGAATGGCTCTTTTGTCTAGAAACAACTGTTGGCCTCCTATCTAATGAGTTCGATATGTAGAGATCAGCAAGCAAACCTTTGTGAAATGTGAAGTTAAATATTTACAGTTAAAAATCTTAATTGAGGAGTAAGAATTCGTTTTTGCTTCCTGGCAGATGGCTCTTTGGTAATCTGTTAGGCCAACTTTTGCTTTCTGCCCTTGGGCCAGTTGACCTGGTATGCTAACTCAGTCATCGCTGTTCCACTTCAGAAACGTGCATGGCTGGGGTTCATATGATTTGCTGTTTCTTATGTGTGTAGATGGTAGTAGATTGCCAGTGAATTGTGTGAACCACCATGCCTTGTATTCATCAGCCTTAATGCTGCAAGTGAAATACCAACATGTACTGATGTTACATACCAAACAAAGATCAATATAATGTACCCATTGTTCCACTTTGTACATGCTGGACAAAACAAATTAAGTCCACTGTAAACTTATTTTGAAGTCAACCCAAACATATGTAATGACCATTTTTAATAATTAATGCACACGTGAAACTGCCCTGTACTGACACAGATTGTAGATCTATCTAGCTCAGTATTCACCATATGGATGGACAGTGGCTCTCCAGGGTCTCAGACAGAGGTCTTTCACATCACCTGCTACCTGATCCTTCAGGTGGAGCTGCCAGGGATGGACCGTAAGACCTTGTACATGCAGATTATGAGCAGCTGCCACTACATGTACAATTGGTTGCCCCCATGGCTTTTTTTTTTTTAAAGAGATGTCAGAACTCTCAAGAGGGAAATTACATTTTCAGTCTGTATACTGAAAACTCATGAACTTTTAAACACGTTTAAAAGAATTTTGTTGAAGAGGTGCTGGAACTCCATTCTGGCATGTTCCCCCAGGAAAAAAACCCTGGTTGCCCCAGATCAGCTGACTCACCAGAAGATTACTTGTGCAGGCCACCTTGCACCTGGTAAGCTTGTCCCGTTGGGAGCTGATGATGTCATGTCTGGTGGGGGGTGTACTGCAAGAATGCACTGCCAATTTCAAAAACTACTCCCAAATACCAGGCTGTAATTGCATGTATCTCTCCAAGGAATTCTGGGTAAGCTTCATGTCCTCACAGTGGGGTGAGTTTGAAAATCAGGATCCAATGTGGACTTGCACCCTTCCTTCCTTCCTTCCTTCCTTCCTTCCTTCCTTCCTTCCTAGATCTTGGTACCTATTTTCGAACTATCATGCACAAGCACATCTCATAATGCATCTCTCACATATGCATGCTACACCACTCAATCTGGCTGTTTCCGAAACAGAAATTGGCATATAGACAAAGTCAAATCTACCCAGCATTTGTAAGTGGAACATAAGGGACAACCTGCTGGAATCAGAGCAGTGGTCAATCAGTTGCTCTGAGCAGTCAACAAACGGCAGTGCATACAGTGGTCAACCAGTTGCTCTGAGCAGTCAACAAACAGGGCATAGAATCCAAGACATCTTGATGGTGATTCACATCCGGATGCAGATATTCCCTTTAATCTTTTTGCCTAGTAGCCACTTATGGACCTATAGGACACTTATAGGAAGCAATAGCCATCACTTTCACCCTGATACCTCTTACATTTTCATACCTGCCTCCCCCCAGCACTGATTTTTTTCCTGCAAGCTCTTTGTGGTAATAATTCCAAATCCATTATCCCAGCCCCACTTGGTGGGAAGAAAAGTAATATGCTTTAAGATTCTTTTATCAACTTGCTCTTGAGGAAAATAGCAATCCCATCTCTGCCGTCATAGGGGAAGGGGGGATTAATTCCACCACTGCCTCTCCTCTTCCATTGGGGACTCAATTAACATTTGAATAGCCCAAGCTTATTGGTGGTACATACCAGGGAAAGTATGGAACTCTTTCTTTCAACTATGTTTTAAGTGTTGTAATTGGCATAAAGATCATTGTTCTGCTGAGACCTTAATACATATGCCTGATACCTAGCACTGAGTTCATAGTAACTGGATTACATATGGATTCATTTTCCCTGGACTTGGACTCACATACACTTTCTACGTATCAATGCATTTCAATCCCATCTTTCTTCGAACAAGCCCAGGGTGTCACACAGCTCTTCTCCACTCACCTTTCAGCAGCACTGTGAAGTGGGTTATGCTAAGAGAGGGTGATTGGTTCAAGCTCATCCAGTGAGATTCATTGCTCAATAGGGATTTAAGCCAGAGCCAACCAGTACAACTACTGCACTGCTCTGGTTTTCAGTGTGGGTCAGGTAATGACATATAGGGGTCAGAACTGGGTTACCCCACTCTTTACCCTTCTTGAAGATAGATATGACGGGGCTGTTATCCCTCTGCTTCCAGTCATTATGGTATGCATCAGTTCCCCTACCCCAGGGATGCTCAGTGGCTCAGGAGCCACATGCAGCTCTTTGACATGCCACCAATGGCTCTCCTGAGCTCCATTCCCCAATATGGCACCTGCCCCATATGTATGAGAAAGAGGGACTAGCCCAAAGTAATACTGCTAGGTTCATGACCGAGTGAAGATTTGAACCTGGGTCTTACAGGGCCCAGTCCAAGCCTCAAATTACTATGGCACACTCCGAAGATATATAGAAAGGCAGAAGAAATGACCAAAGGCTTGGAGGGTCTTCTTTATGACTCCTCCCTGGCCAGTCACAGAGTCCCTCCTTTTATAATCCCCTATCTCTACAGGTCCCCCCACCCCAGCTCAGCCTCCAACAATCCCATGGCAGGCCTTGTATCTTCCCACTTTCCACCCCCCCTCTTTCCATACTTGCCACCCTTTTCCCTGTCTTGCCCTCTCAACCCCTTCCACTGTCCCCATCTCTGCCTCCTTGTTCCAGCTGCCCCCCCCCAGCCAATCTTCTCCCCGTTGTTTTCCATCACTGGCCAATGACATCAATAGAGATAAGTCCTGGGGTCCCCAGGACTTACCTTTACACACAGTAGAGGTAAGTCCTGAGGGCCCAAGAGTCATCCAGAGAACAGTTCAGAGTTGGGACCATCTCTGGACTGGCAGTTAGTGTCAGTTCTAGGGATGGGCACAAACTGGGAAACTGCAGTTTGAGTTGGTTCATGGTTTGTGGCCAAACCACGAACCAGTAGGTTCGCGAATTGGACTGGTTTGTGGCCACTGTCTCTTTCAACGGGATTTTCAGAAAGCCTGAAAAACAGCTAAACAGTGGGGTGCAGCCTTTAAACTGCTTTAAAAGTTCCTCAAAGTTCATGACAGTAGACCCGTCACGAACTTCAGTTTGCAAACCACAAATAAGCCAACATTCGTAATGAATTTTGCTTTGTGGTTCAGTTCGTGCCCGTCCCTTGTCAGCCCACAAATTGCCTCCTCCTGCACTGCATCCAGTTTCAGGGAAGGATGCAATGAGTGAGCTAATACCCATTGTTGGCCCAACTGAGCTGATTGGCCCAGCAGTGCTGGCTTATAGCACAGCAGGGACCGCTCAGCTTGACTTCCTCCAGGGCAGTTTTCACTTCCCGGCCCACTCCTGGAGGAGAGGCAGGTCACTGACAGCTCCCATAATGCATAGTCAAGTCCTGAGGTTGACAGGTTTCCTAGAAGCCACTGGGGGAAAACATCAAAGGCTTCATCCATAATACATTATATGCACAAATAATCATGTGCCTACAAATCCTGAATCCAGGACTCATTCCAGGTTTTCAGGGCCCCAGGCAGAGAGTTCCCAGGATCCCCCCCCGGTCTGTCACCGGGCACTCGGTCCCTCCTTCCCTCCCACCTCCTTGCATGTCTCCATCCTGTTTGTGTGCCCTTCCCTTGTCTACTCACAAGGAGTCCCACTGTCCCCACTTACAGCTGCCTGCAGCTCTTTCCCCAGTGTTACTGGACAGTACACACAGCAGGAAGCATGCATGGTACACCACTAGCCAGTAGGTGGGCAGGGGATGCTGGCAGCAGCGGGCCCTACCAGAAATGCTGGCCTCCAACAGTTGCCCCACCACAAGGTATGCTGACGCTGGCCCTGCCTGAAGCAGTTAAGTGTCTCTCCTGTTCTCTATGAAGCTTTCTTGATCGGGAAGCTTGTGAGTGGGCTTTAGAGAACCACATACTTTAGTTTGTTGCCCAGTGAAGATGTTTGTGACTTTATTTGATGTTTTTAATTGAGGGGATTCGCGGCCACTGCACCTCTCTCTCTCGTTTATTTATTTACTTGATTATCTTCCTCCCTGCAAATGTCGCCCTACCTTGGAGCCTATCTGACATTATCAACCCAGTAGCTTTTCAAGGCGACGTGTATTTGTGAATGTAGTTTATGCTCCTGCCTTTCTATGATGCTCCTTTTAAGAACAACGGCAACAACAAAAGATAAAACACCACCGTGTTTTGATTTAACCCTCCTGGCCTGGTTGAGGTGGATCATTTCTGCAAAGGAGGCAAAGGGAGGGGGGGGGGATGAGGTTGTCTGCAGTGGGTATTCCCCCAGCCAGGGAGGCTACTTTGTCTTAATTACCTCAGGACGAGAGACTGCCCCCAAAGCAATCATCTTTGTTTGTTAACACACCCTATCGGCTGTGCCGCTCCGTATAAATAAAACATGACCAAGATTACAATGTCATGTTCCTGCGGACTCCAGACCCTGGTAAACAGCTCGAGTCGAATGCACAAAACATCCCAGAGCTATCTGGCCTATATCGGAGGACATCAAGGAATGTTACTCCTTCCTAAACAACCATGTGAGGAGCCAGCTTCAAATATTAAACGCAATTGTTTGCTCAAATGCTCCGAAGAAGTAGAGGAACGTTGTTTTGGGTTTTTTTGCCTTTGTCTCCAATAAGCGGAAAGCCGCAGAGCCGTGAATTGGCAGGGCTGGATCGTAGCATTTAACTTCAACGCAGCTTCCTTTTTGTCCTCTCACCTTGCCAATGCCTATTTTTAGGGGGGGGGGGCTTTACTTTTGGCTTTCTGCTTGATTGAAACCAGCTGAGAATCGGGCCCTGATTTTAATAAGTACCAAAATACACATTGGAAACAAATATTTGGTCTATCTATCTAATTCAAAATGTAATTTTTTTCTTTTTGGGGTAAAAAGGCAAAATATTCAGCTTATAGGGCATGTTTTTGGAAGGAGTAATCCCCCCCCCCCCACAGTATGTCTGGTTGTTACTTTATTATCTCATACATTCTATTTCTTTAAGAGTATTTTATTAATCCTCAGTATTATTTAGGGTTGCCAACCTCCAGGTGGTAGCTGGAGGCACTGTAGTGTATCAAGTGGGTAACGAAGCTTCAAACCCAGGTGGTAGCTGGATATTACAACTGACCCCCAGGCGATAGAGAACAGCTCACCTGGAGAAAATGACCGCTTTGGAAGTCCACTCTATGGCATCATAACACACTGAAGCCCCTCCCCTCCCCAAACTCTGCCCTCCTAAGGCTCTACACCCAAAATCTCCAAGTATTTCCCAATCCGGAGCTGGCAATCCTAATATTATCGGTACGTATTCCTTACTTGTTTAACATAACTGTAAAACAAGAGAGCCAGTTTGGTGTACTGGTTAAGAGCATGGACTCTAATCTGGGAGAACCGGGTTTGATTCCCCACTCCTCCACATGCAGCTGCTGGTGTGCCCTTGGGTCAGTCATAAGTTCTTTCAGAGCTGTTCTCTCAAGGACAGTTCTTGGGATAGCTCAGCCCCCCCAACCTCTCAGGGTGTCTGTTGTGGGGAGGGGAGGGGAAAGGGATTGTAAACTGCTCTGAGACTCCTTCGGGTAGTGAAGGGCAGGGTATAAATCTGATCTCCTCCTCCTCCTCCTCCTCTTCTTCTTTTCACACTCTGAGTGGTTAATTTTGTAATGAAGTAATGCTGCCAGTTTAAAAATACATTATGTTCTAATAGGTGTTATTTGCGTTTGAATATACATAGGTATCCTTGTGAGAACCATCCTAGTTCTAGATATCCCAGTGAAGGACTATGATAAATAATCTAGGTGAATGATTCTAATGCAGGGAGCACATGTACGACAAGTCATCTATTTATTTATGTACTTATATAAGTAAGATACCTCACCTTTCATCTTGCCCTCTTGGCTTAAAGGGAACCAGATAAAACAGACACCCCCCCCTCAAAATTTATGGTCATCATAAATTTGTGCATATCCAAAGAATCTGCACATTAATATTTGTATGTTGCCTGGGAATCTAAATATAAACATATGGCTACCCTCTGAAACGAGACTTATACTGACCATCATGCCAATTCCCTTGGTAGCATCGCAGTGTGGTTGTTATTTTCGTGTGACTTGAGCCCATATGTCAGTAATATCTGTAATATCTTCATGACCTAGGAAAATGAATGTTTCCCAAGCTAATGTTGCTGCCTCACAGGGAACTATAAGGTTTCCATGGGAAGGAACCATGTCAACCCCATCCACAAAGGTCCTCTTTAAAGACATTATTAGAGCATTGAACTTGAGATGTATTGGAAGGCACTGTGGTATAGTTATTAGCGTATCAGACTGGGATCTGGGAGACCTGGGTTCAGATCCCCACTCAGCCATGGAAGCTTGCTGGGGGACCTTGGACCAGCTGCACACTCTCAGCCTAACTGGTCTCACAGGGTTAAAATGGAGGAGACCAGTGTGAGCTACTTTGGGTCACCATTGGGGGAGAAAGGGCAGGGTATGTGGTCTACCACTATTGGGAACAGGATGCTGGACGAGATGGGCCATTGGTCTGAGCCAGCATGGCTAATCTTATGCAAAGCTCTTGATTGCTTTGTCTCTACTACGTGCCATCTCGCACCCATTTGCCCGGCATTTGAAGACTATGCTGTTAAGAACACTTCTCAAGTGTGAGCGGTTATTAAGAGATTTATGGGAGCATGCAACAGGAAATGTTGAAACGAGATGTAACTGACAAGTTTTTCTTCCCCCACTCTTTTTGGTTGGATATAAATGCATCCGATCATTAAGGTTGCGCCAGCGTCTCTGTGTTCCCTGGGTGCATGTTGGCACTCCAACGCTCAATCTGGGAACAAACATGCTTACATAATATGCATTAAAAACAAATAGTTTTGCCTCTTGAAAATGGATAAATGAGATGGGGAAGAGGAGAGAGAAAGTACTAATTTCGAAGTAGCTTCTTCTTCTTGTTGTTTGGCCATAAAAGAAAATCTGGTTATCTACCCGGGGCTGGCCAAAAGTCTGGCCGGAAGCGCCAGCTGGTATGGAATGTTGCAACTTATCTGTTGACAGGAGTTGGACATAAGAGCTTGGCTGGGCAAACACAGTTCCATTCATGGAATCTGGCTTTCTTGCCTCCCGCTTCCCACTGCAGTCCCATGTTCTGCTTCTGAGTGGCATGAGAAACTCCAGATTGGATTAGGACATAGCAGGAAAAGAACTGGGGGGGTGGGGTGCTGAGCGATTAAAGGTGGAATTCACTACCTGAGGATGTAGTGATGGCCACAGGTTTAGATGGCTTTGAAAGAGGATTAGACAGATTCATGGAGGACAGGTCTATCAGTGGGTACTAGCCATGGTCAGTAAAGGGAACCTCCACGTTCAGAAGCAGTAAACCTCTGAATATCAGTACCCGGAGGCAACATCGGGGGTAGGCTGAAGCCACTATGCCCTATTGGTTGGCCCTCCAGAGGAACTGGTTGGCCAATGTGTGAGACAGTGCTGGACTAGATGGGCCACTGGTCTGATACAGCAGGGCTCTTCTTGGTGGAAATGACTCCTTCTTGCATGAGCCTTTTCAGTTGGTTTGGATCAAAGCAAGGTGTTGGACTTTACAGCCTGTATGGCCCCTTCCAACTCTATGATTCTATGTATAAATCGTTGTGTCCCATCATGGGTCCTTAGTATTCTATGTATAAAAGGTTGTCCCCAAGCCTATGTCCTTAGGATTCTATGTATACATGGTTTTGTCCCATCCCATGTCCTTAGGAAACAAAAAAAACCCTAAAAAAAAAGAGCTGTTGAAATCGTCCAGGGAGGTCTTGTCTCTTCTTGGGGAAATTCATGTTTTGAGAATATCGGGTGCACCTTTCCTATGGTTGTCCTGCAGTTATGGAATGGGGCTTGTACAGATACACATTACTGAGTTTCAGGAGGTCACTTTATACTCGTTTGTCCTGCTAGGTGGTGGGGTGTGGCTGATAACTAGGGTTGCTGGCAAGTTCTTCTGATCCAGAAACCTCTATGTACTAGTTTCCGGTGTGTGCAGGTCTGCCCCACTGAGCTCAGCACTCCTAGAACTTTGAACCTTCAGCATCTGTGCTCTCCTGTTGGTAACTGATGTTTCCCCTTTCTTCTCAGTGATCTGTTTTTAAAAAGTCTTTTTAAAAAATCAACATTGCCTTGAAAGACTACTAATTTTTAGCTGTTTTTCTGATGTCTGTATTTCCATAGCTTTCTATAGATCTATGGAAACCTGTCTTGGGTTTAAAAGTATGGTTTAGAGCTCCATTCTTATCTTTCTCTGTCGTTTCTTGTTTTCATAGATATACCTCCTCCTTCTATCAGCTTCTTCTATCAATATTTGAGTTCTTCATTCACAGATCTGAGGTTGGAATTGGTCATAACGTGTCTTTCTTCAGAGTCTGGCAACCAGGGCTGGTTCCAGATTTTGTGAGACCCTGGGCAGAGAGTTCCCAGGAACCCCCTTCCCACCCACTCACCCATGTGTCTCACCACCTGCCTGTGCATCCTTCCCCTGCCGTGTTCACAACCATCTGCAAAGCCCACAACCTTTTCCCTGGGCAGTGTGTGTAGCCCTTTCTACTGGGCAGTGTGTGCAGCTGGACATATGGGTGGTGGGGCACTTACAAGTGAACAGGGAGGGAAACGGCATGGGGGGAGGGTTGGCAGCAGTGGGCCCCACCAGAAGACCTGGCTCCTGGCAATTGCCCCTCCTGAGCGTATGCTGATGCGGGCCTTCCTGGCAACTGTGCCAAAGCTGGCACAGTTTGCAGAAATCTGTAGAAAGCAGCACTCGTCCCTTATTGCACAATCTCTTCTTTGAATGAAGTGAGTACTTGTCCATGAAAGGTGTGTCTATGGGGTGATATCTGCTGATCCCCCATCGTGCAGGCTGCTGTGCTCCATCCCAGTCCCCCTGATGTAAGAACATAAGAACATAAGAGATGCCAATGTTGGATCAGGCCAAAGGCCCATCCAGTCCAACACTCTGTATCCCACAGTAGCCAGAAATACCAGGTGCCATCAGGAGGTCCACCAGTGGGGCCAGGACATTAGAAGCCCTCCCACTGTTGACCCCCCCAAGCACCAAGATGACAGAGCATCACTTGCCCCAGAGTCCCTATCTATACCTTGTGGCTAATAGCCACTGATGGACCTCTGCTCCATATGCTTATCTAATTCCCTTTTGAAGCCGTCCATGCTTGTAGCCGCCACCACTTCCTGTGGCAGTGAATTCCAAGTGTTAATCACTCTTTGGGTGAAGAAGTACTTCCTTTTATCGTTCTAACCCGACCGCTCAGCAATTTCATAGAGTGCCCACGGGTTCTTGTATTGTGAGAAAGGGAGAAAAGTACCTCTTTCTCTACCTGCTCTTTCCCATGCATAATCTTATAAACCTCAATCATATCACCCCTCAGTCGTCGTTTCTCCAAGCAAAAGAGCCCTAAGCGCCTTAACTTTTCCTCATAGGGAAAGTGTTCCAACCCTTTTATCATTCGAGTTGCTCTTTTCTGCACTTTTTCCAAAGCTATAATATCCTTTTTAAGGTGTGGTGACCAGAATTGCACACAGTATTCCAGATGAGGTCGCACCATTGATTTATATAGCGGCATTATGATATTGGCTGATCTGTTTTCAATACCCTTCCTAATAATCCCCAGCATAGCATTGGCCTTCTTTATTGCAGTCACACACTGTCTCGACATTTTCAGTGAGTTATCCACTACAACTCCAAGATCTCTCTCTTGCTCAGTCTCTGCCAGTTCAGACCCCATCAATGTGTATTTATATTTAGGATTTTTGGCTCCAATGTGCATCACCTTGCACTTGGCCACATTGAACCCCATTTGCCATGTTGACGCCCACTTGCCCATCTTTGACAGATCCCTTTGGAGTGCCTCACAATCCTCACTGGTTTTCACCACCCTGAACAACTTCGTATCATCCGCAAATTTAGCCACTTCACTGCTTACTCCCAACTCCAAATCATTAATGAACAAGTTAAAAAGCAGTGGACCAAGTACTGATCCCTGTGGTACCCCACTGCTTACCCCCCTCCACTGGGAGAACTGCCCATTTATACTCACTCTCTGTTTTCTATTAGCCAGTTTTTGATCCATAAAAGGACTTGTCCTTTTATCCCATGATTTTTGAGCTTACTTAGGAGCCTTTGATGAGGAACTTTATCAAAAGCTTTCTGGAAGTCAAGGTAAACATTATCTATTGGATCCCCCTTGTCCACATGTTTGTTCACCCCCTCAAAGAACATTAACAGGTTAGTGAGACAAGATCTTCCCTTACAGAACCCATGTTGAGTCTGCCTCAATAGGTTTTGTTCATCTATGTGCCTACTAATTCTTTTCTTAATAATGGTTTCCACCAATTTACCCGGTATCGACGTCAGACTGACTGGCCTGTAATTTCCCGGATCTCCTCTGGAACCCTTTTTAAAGATGGGAGTGACATTAGCTACCTTCCAGTCCTCAGGAATGGAGGCAGATTTTAAGGAGAGATTACATATTTTTGTCAGGAGATCCACAAGTTCTTTGTTTTTTAAGGGACTTCAGAGGAAGAGATCTGTTCTTCCCTCGACAGTCTGTGGGATCCTCCATATAAAATATACTTACACTGTCCTTCCAACAATAAAATCCTCACTTATTCACACACTGAGGGAAAGTCAGAAAAGAAAGCGGTAGGAACCCAAGGGCGATTTCACACCTGGGTTTTCACCATTAGCAACAAATCCCCAAACTACCCTAAAGCTCTGGGTAACTGTGGACCAGTCACACTCTCTTGTCCTAATCTTCATCACAAGATTGTTGCGAGGATAAAATTGGGAAAGGAGACTGATTTAGAAAAAATATATGCTGCCTTCCCTGAGACTGCTGGAGATCTGTGTCTGCCACCCTGAGATCCTTGGAGGAAGGGCAAAATAAAAATGTACTCTGTGGATCACTTGATATTTCACATGAATCCATGAAGCTGCCTTATACGGAATCAGACCACTGGTCTATCAAGGGCAGTATTGTTTATTCAGACTAGCAGCGGCTTTCCATGGTCTCAGGTGGAGTTCTTTCCCATCACCTACTACCTCTTTTAACTGGAGATAGTGGGGATTGAATTTGGGACCTTCTGGGTGCGTTCAGACGGGGCATTTGCAACGGTATAGGTGCCGGTTGGAATCGGTGTATTTATCGGCGTTCACACGGTGAACATCTGCCTTCCGTCCCTAACCGTTGCAAAGAGCTTTAAACCGTTGTATTCTGCCACTAGGTCCCCAAGTGGTGGTATCCTGAGTGCAACGGTTGTAATCGCTTTATCCCCCCATCTGATCGTTCTCCACCGTTGTAGAGCCCCTTCCGTTTGGAAGCCCGAGGCTTCCGCTTTTCGCCCGCCTTTTTTTTTTAGGCCGGCGATATGCACTTGGGCGAAGCTTTGCCCCGGCGTTTGTTTTTAAAAAAATAAAAAGGTTCTTAGTTTAAGGTGTTAGAGGAGTCCGGGACCTTAGGGAGGCCAGTTTGGTCTTTAAACTTTAAAGGTACGTCCTCTCTTCTGGGCATGCTTTTCGGGACGGGGTGTTTTGCGCATGCGCGAAGATCGCCATTCTGTGGATGGCTGCCTATGCGCTTGCGCAAACTAAGTTTTTTTTAAAAAAAACACAAACTGCCGACGCCCACTGTGTGTGAACGGGCATACAGCGATGGGCTCCACAAATCGGAGGTAAGTGTGATCGCGTTTCAGCTGGCATAAACTGCAACAGTTCCAACCGGTACAGTTTCTGCCAGCTGAAACGCCCCGTCTGAACGCACCCTCTGTATGCCAAGTAGATGCTCTGCCACGGAGCCACAGCCCCTCCCCGGTCCTTCATCTCATGCTTTTCCATTGGTGTCTGAGCTGAGTAGTCCGGTGCTGCATGTGTTTAAAGGAGATCAGAGGGTAAAATAATAAGAACACTTTCCCCTGTGTTTATAGAAATATGGTATGGTTGGCGGTGCGGGAAAGATGTACCTGAATGGATATGTTGAAAAGAAACATTTCTGTAGCTAAGGTTGTGAGAGAGATATTGTCAAATCCCCTAGCTTGGTATTCTTGTTTCAGAGAGTGGCCGTGGAAGCCATAAACTGAAGACAGGCTCATAGAAATGCAGTCCATCAAAAAGAACTAAGTGGATGATCTCATTCCATTATTTTTAACTCTGTACACCATTGATAATTAATTTGTCTGACATCATATTGATCTTCTGTCTCTTGTTTTATTGTCAACATTTGTTTGTAATATACAACTGGTTAGCTTCCAATTAACCCTTCTGTCCAAGTAACTTCGTGAAGAATAATATAAGGAGGAAGTTTCATGCAGGTTTAACTTGTGTGAGGTATTAAGGGAAAACAAAACAATCAAAACCCAGAGACTGAAGTACGGGTAGCCTTTGAGAAAATGTGAAACATAGACGTGGAAGAGGACTCCACATTTAAACAGCCACGATCAAATTGCCCCCTTTTGAAGCCTGATCTACAAAGCTTTCCTGGTCTCAGTCTTCAGTATGCCAATTAACATTTCTAAAGGAATATTTAGGCATGAACAAATCAGGATGTGCCGTGTTTCTTGATAGAACTTGATGACATTAGAAACCTTGATATTCCTGTCCTACAAATATGATTCGCTCTCGGGCCACTGTGGCCTGACACTACTTTCATTGTCTTAATTGCAAGCTTTCTTACCCACTATCTGCAGAACGTCACAAAGGATTTACTCAGATAATTAAAAATGTTTATCCCTCTTCTTGTCCCAATTCTTTTTTCCTTAGACAGATTTATAATAACACCACATTTGTTGTTTCTGAGCCGAGCCGTTACATAGATCAGCCATGGGAAGAATCGTATAGCAAATGATGGTGGTGGCGGCAGCCGTGGCGAGGAAAACTGGAAACATTCCCAAGACGGGGAGAAGCATTGGAAAGATTGTTGTTTAGGGTTGTTAGCCAATTGAAGAAGCTGTAGTAGGTTACTCTTATGAGTTCTAATAATGTGTACATTTATACATACAAAAAGTTACTCTTGAAGGGGGGGAAAACACATTTTCTTAGAGGATGCATGCACATTTCACAGCCAGTGTCATCTCAGAAAAGGCATGTCCATCTCTGTGAGAGCCAGTTTGGTGTACTGGTTAAGACCGTGGACTCTGGGAGAACCAGGTTTGATTCCCCACATGTAGCTGCTGGTGGGACCTTGGGTCAGTCATAAGTACTTTCAGAGCTGTTCGCTCATGAGTAATTTTTGAATGAACTCCCTCAGCCCCACCTACCTCAAAGGGTGCCTGATGTGAGGAGGGGAAGGGATAGGAGTTTGTAAGCTGCTCTGAGACTCCTTCGAGTAGTGAATGGAGGGGTATAGATCCAATCTCCTCCTCCTCCTTCTCCTCCTCTTCTTCTTCTTCTTGGAAATGATTTTTCTAAGATGGCCTCCTACAACCTTTGGTTTTTCTAAGCTGAGCTAAATATCGTCAACCTTTTTTTAAAAAGTCACTTGCCCAACTAATCCGGAGCACCCTTAAATCAATCAAAAACTCTGTGGCCCCTGTTCCTAGCTATCCTATCCATCCTTTATATTAATCCACACTAGATACGCCCTGACCTGGATGGCCCAGGCTAGCCTGATATCACCAGATCTCGAAAGCTAAGCAGAATCAGTCCTTGTTAGTACTTGGATGGGAGACCACTGATGAAGCACAGGGCTGTGCAGAGCCACACAATGGCAAACCACCTCTGTTTGTCTCTTGCCTTGTAAACGCTTCAGGGTCGCCACCATTTGGCTGCAGCCCTGATGCTACTTTCTGCCGCCACCCCACACCATAACAGCTGTATCTCTAACTCTCTTGGTCGTTCTTCATATTTGTCTACACGAGTGCCCACTGGCGACAGCAGGGACATAGATTAAATCACATAGGTTTAAAAAAATGGCAATCATAGCTCTGAAATGTCTTTTGAATTGTGTCCCTGTTCTTTGATCCAAAGGTTTGTTTTTTGTTCCCCAGTGGTGTAAGTGATGCCTTTCCTGAGAAGACACCTGCTGTGACATGCATGTGAATAATCTAATAAAAGAAAGCATGCTTTGCTTTCTTCTGAAGTCTTGTTTTTGTGGTATATGCAAATGTATACCTATTATTCAACACATTAAAAATGTATTATTTGAAAATTTAAGAAGTTTGCACTGAATCAACCGGTTGCAGCTTGACTGACGGGTACAAGGCATTGCACTCTGTAGTGTGTATCACCTGACACTGGCTGTGGAAAGGATAGCAAATCATCAAGATCTGTGGTATTGGCAGTGTAGCAAAAAGAACCAATGGAACCCTGGTTACTACATATGTCTTGGCATATTACAGTAGAGGATCCAATTCAAGAAGAAGGCAGTGGTGAATGAGGATGTTCCTTCTCATCTTGTACTACAGAACATCCAAGAAACACTAGAACAATTAGGAAAGCTATCATTCTTTTTTCAAATGATGCTGGCTTTTTGAACAGTTGATTTTCTAAAAGGCACATTGCATGGAATTCTTGCTCAATGTCTTGCCTACTTAATGGTTGCCAATGTCTCTGTTGGCCTTCAGCTCTTGCTGTCATTGTTGAAACCATACGATCTGGTAGACATGACATTATTTGAACTTGCATAGTACAACTGAAGGTGTGACAAAGGTAGTGTGGCTAGGCTTTAGGGCACATGAGGCTTGCAAACTTGCTGAAACTTAGCAGTTGTGTCTCTGGTCCATGCTTGAATGAGAGACCTCCTGAGAACAGTATCTATGCTGGGTTGAGTTCTGCGATGGAAGAAAGGACAGGAATGTCATAAATGAATGAATTTTTGGGGAGGCTGGTAGGTCACATTAGAAATACATTATGAACGAGAGGGCATCAGCTTACTCTGTGTATTTATTCAGGGTAGGCAATCGTTTTGGGCTGAATGAAACATGATGCACGCCCATGAAGATCTAAGTGTGCCAGCAACCAAAGTGGAAGAGAGAGGCTGGCCACATTGGGTGGTTCCAATTGAGGGTATAGTGGCAGCGATGACTCCTGCTCTTCAAAGAGGTCATGGCACCACATGTGCAACGGGAAAACTCTTGCACCTACTTAACAGTGTGAGCACGTGGAGCAGAAGCATTGCTTACCTGTGTTTTGTATTTTTCATATGTGCCTGTATGTGCACCTGGAAGTCATGGCAACCTCTGGTGACCGTGTGTGCACCTGGAAGTCATGGCGACCTCAGTGGTGACTGATCCCTACAGGGGGCCAGGAGGATATTCAGAGAGGTGGCTGAATAAAGCCTGCCCCCACCTTCTGACTGCTCGTATTCCAAGGAGGTCTCCCATCCAAGTACTTGCCAGGGCCAGCCCTGCTTAGCTTCCAAGATCTGATGAAATCAGGCTTGCGAGATCTCTCCAGGTCATATTGCATCGCTTACCTGTGACGTAGAGCACCAACCATTGGTGTGGAGTTGCTGGTCCCCACAGAGGTTCCATCACCACTCCAGGGCCAAAAGATCTCCCAGACTTGTGGTCCAGCTGATCTGGGTTTGAGCAAAGAGCACATCTAGGCTGCCTAGATTACCGTGCTTAGCTGAGATACACATTCTGTATTATGTTTCCGTGTACACTATTTTAATAATTGGCTTGATTTTATACATTTAATCATATACCATTACAACATCTGAAGAATTAGACTTGAGGTCTGTAGCACCTTAGAGACCAATGAGACCAATGAGATCTTTGGGGTATAAGCTTTCAAGAGTCTAAGCTCCCTTCGTCAGATCTGCCTTTGTTAGACAAAGAGAGCTTTGACTCATGAAAGCTCATACCCTGAAAATCTTTTTGGGCTCTAAGGTGCTACTGGGCTCAAGTCGAACTCTTCTGCTGTAGATCAGCATGACTTCGGGTTGCCAGGTCTGGCAGATGAGTGGGTGGTGGGGATGGGGGTGCACGTACCAGGGGCAGGGAGGGAAGAAGCTGGAAATAAAAATGACAAGCCTATGTCACCCAAAAGTGATGTAGGAACATTGGGGATGTCAGGGGTGACACTCTGGTTTATGGGCAAAATCTCTATGGTGGAATTAACTTCTAACCATAGAGTTTTGCCCCAAAACCAGAGTGTCGCCCCCCCCCAAACATCACCGATGTGCCTATGTAACTTCTGGGTAACATAGGCACATCACTTTTGTTCAGGTTCTTACCTGTTTTTTTTTGTTGGGGGGGGGGGGGTAATTCTCCCTGGTGGCCAGCTGGCTGGTGGCAGAGAGGCATGCCAGAAATTGTGGGACCCCCACCCGCACCAGGGGGTCTGGCAGTCCTAACATGACTACCCTCCCAAAACTATATTACAGCATCTTTAACTTTCCCCCTGTATCTTCTCAGACTTCCTAGGTCCATGCCTTTAAAACCTTTGGCAGAAGGTTATAATTTTCAGTATTGATCCCTAAAATAAAGCCTGGTATATAAAAAGAACTGTTAGGTCAAAGAGCAAACAAGGCCAGAAACGTTTATCTAACATGCTAGAAAGGTTGCTACTGACCCAGTTCCAGTGGTAGACCAATTGGCAATGCTTTTCATCCCTAACTTTACTCCATGGAGTGGCGGGGGGAATGGACAGGAATGGCATTGATCAATGCCTAGTTATCATGTTCTGTTTCAGAATAAGAAGTGACATGACATTAAAGAAACTTTCAAATCTTTACGGTAAAAAACAGAGATTTAAATATCCCTGGAGTGTCATGATGTCACTTCCCGTTCCAAAACAGGAAGTGACATCTCAGTCTCTGCCTTCTCCAATACTCCCAGGGATTACCAGCCAAGGGCTGGCAACCCTGCATATCAGTTCTATATTTGGATGCAGGTTTTTAATATGGTAGATATTTCAAAGCTGAAAACTTTCTGCAGATAATAGTGGTACAGCTAGGGTTTTCAGGCCTCCTGCTATGGTGGGAGGTCTCCCACTGGCCATCGTCATTACTTATCACCACTTGGAGAGGTGGCAGGAGAAAGCACATGGTGTGATGTCACTTCTGGGGAAAATCCAGAAGTGACATCATTTAGCTGTGAATTATTGGAGAGTCTATGGTTTTACCATAGAGCTTCCGATGGATTCCTAGAGTGACATGACATTGCTTTCAGATTTTCCTGCATGATGCTGCATGCCCCCCATGTCTCTTCCCCCCAAGTACCTGCTTGTACAGCCCATCATGTGCTGGAGCACATGACTCCACAGGTTGTGTGGCTCTTCTTTTTGGAGCCTGGCTGTACATCATAAAAAAGTAACCACAGGTAAGTCAGGCTCTGGCCGTTTAGAACTCTCGAGCTCCCCCAAAGACAAGCTGTGAGGGCTAGACAGTAATGTTGACAAATGTGCAGGGAAGATGGAGCCACAGGTCATAGTTTTTCCATGCTTGGCCTGTCTTTATCTCCAGGTCTCCACACCTCTGAACTCATAGAAACAATTAGCCAGTAGAGGAGAAAAAAGATAAGCCCAGGAAAACAAATTTATGATGGGCAAACTGGATCCACTGAGAACTTAACTAGTCAAACTGAGCTACTTTCTCCCAAAGTCAGAAAGCATACAAGTTTTCCCCCCGGGCTCAATTTGGAAACTCCACCATTGTCCTGATGATGCCCCCAGGAGCATACATTCAACTCCCTTGATTCCCTGAGACCATCTGCTCCACTCTGGGGCTCTGAGAACTCAACTAACAGCAGCAAAATCTTTAGATGCTTTTATCTCCCCTGTTCTCTCTCCCCCACCCCCCGCCCCAGCACTTACAATGCAGAGGCAACAGCACCCCTTGTGCTTGGAGTCCTAAAAACTTGCTTTCCTGGGACTCCTTGCACCTGGGATGCAAATGATATATTTTATAGTGTAGACCCAGGGATTCCAGGATTTCCAGGTTACCTGGTTCCAAGGGTTGCCAAGTCTGGCTTGAGAAGTTGTTGGAGATTTGGGGGTAGTGCCTAGGGAGGGCAGAGTATGTGGTGATGTCACTTCTGTGATTCTACATCCAGGTTAAAGGTCGGATCTTCCAACTCCTTCCCTTCCTGTATGGTCACTTCCACCAAACTCAGTTTAAATTTCTTGCCTCATATCACTCAACCTTAAAAAAAAACCCCACACACTCAAAATCGCCTTCAGGTTTTTCTCAGAGTTAAGGATCAAAATTCAATGTTAAATCCCATAGGTGGGATCCCAGTCAACAGTAGTTCCATGACACTCAGACCCCAACCAGCTTCTGGCTTTTAGTGTTTTTACATTTGGCTCAGATTCTCCTAATCTCTATGGTATATTTTATTTATTTATTTTTAGATTTATATCCCGCCCTCCCAATGGCTCAGGGCGGCTAACATGCAGCAAAGCTGAATTGAATAGATAAAATACAATAAAATAGACAACATTTAAAACCACGATAAAACCTATACAATACTCAAGGTGCTCTGATCTTCCTACGTAAGTCATCCAAGATGGGAAACAATAAACCCAATTCGGCGGCCAGCTGTCTCAATAGTGCGGTCTCCCGCAGCGCTGTTCTATACGCTTCTGCCAGGCGATGCTTGCATCCCATAATAGGGGCAAACGATGAAGCACTACCACAATGGTGGGATAGTGGCGGCGGCGGCTCCTACTCAAAAGCCTGGTGGAAGAGCTCCGTCTTACAGGCCCTGTGGAACTGCACAAGGTCCCACAGGGCCTGGATCTCCTCTGGAAGCTCGTTCCACCAGGTAGGAGCCGCCACCGAAAATGCCCTGGCCCTAGTAGGGGCAAACTTAACCTCTCGGGGGCCTGGAACCTCCAGGAGATGGAGGCTCCCCGATCGTAGTGCTCTTGGGGGAACATACGGGAAGAAGCGGTCCTTCAGGTAAGCCGGACCCCGGCCATTTAGGGCTTTAAAGGTAAGAACCAGCACTTTGAAGCGAATCCGGTATGCTATCGGCAGCCAGTGCCAATGTTCCCTCTAAGCTGTGGAGCCTTGTGAGCAACAATTCTACTTTGTGAGCTGCTGGCATTAAAGTTGTGAGCAAGCCATTTGGCTCCTGCATAAATCAGTTTGCTCTGGAGCCACCTCTCCTGAGCTAAGACAAAAATGTGTGAGCCGGAGGCTAAAAAACTGTGAGCTAGCTCACACTAACTCAGCTTAGAGGGAACACTGGCCAGTGCAGTGCAGCGCTTGCAGCAGTGCAGCAGTATACAATGTGTGTAGACACTCTAGGGCTTCCATTTCTTCCAGGCTCTATGGTTCCTCCAAGGGACTGATAATTGTTGCCTGATAGGGTTGCCAGGCCCTTTGGTGGAGGTGGGGGTCCCCTGCTTCCAGGCCCTGCCCCCCAGACACTGATCAGCTGGACGGCAGGGGGACTTACCAGTAGAAAGAGGAAGGCCCAGGCTACATTGTTGGTGTTGCACAGGAAGTGAAATCATCACGCCAGCAATTTCTGTGTGACACTCTAGTATTTGGGCAAAAACTCTATGGTAGAAGCTGGTTTTACCATAAAGTTTTTGCTCAAATACCAGAGGATCACTCTTTCTCCTGGTAAGTCCCCCCCCCCCCGCTGGTTGCCAGGAGAGACACGGCAACCCTATTGCCTGGAGATTAGTTATAATTCCAGGAGAATTTCAGGGACCCTCCTGGTGCTTGGAATGCTGCTCTTGTGGCATTCCTTAGACACCAGAGAGAAGGAAGGGGGCTGAGACCTCCAGGGCCAGACCTTGCCATCACCCTAGTATAATTGAGAGAAGGCTGCCTGGTAAGGGAGGATTTTTCTTTGGCTTGGCTTCTGATCTGAGTCAGACAAGAACCCGCGAGGCCGTAATGTTTGCCACAGATTACAGGCAAGCATGATCAGCTGCTGAAGTTCATGTTTCCAGCTTGGTAATTGCAAACATTGATGGCATCACTCTAAACAAGGGCTGGAGAAAGAAAGCCTGGCTTGCACGTGGCTAATTTTGACAAGTTGGATGGAATGTGTAGCCAGCCTCTGCGTCAGCCAGGCACAAACTGTGACTTTAGAATGTCAAGGTTGATGATGGAGCTTTGACTTTTTGAAATCTGTGGATATAGGCTTAGCCTCATTTATGCATTTCAAATGGAGCAGGCACAGGAAATGCCCTCTTCATTTCATTCCTCCCCCGCCCCTCCAGCTCTCAATTCTTTCTGTATTCTGCCTCTGGAAGCGTTTGAAAATGTTGATGGTTGGCAAAACCCTGTAGATGATAATTACTAAAAGGCATTTATTTAGGTCACAGCAATGGGGACTGTGGTTCTGTCTTTCCAAGCTCCTAAAGACTGCAACTTTTGCAGAGGAGTCATTTGAATGGCCCACATATCCTTTCCGGGTTTTTTTTTTTTTTTAACTTTCAGTCTTGTTAGAAGTGGTACAATCTCTCTTTTTTTCATAAAGGTCCAAGAATTTGTAGAGGGGATGACAATAAAGAAGGGAAATCTCCATATTTTTTGCTAAGAGGAGGCAAGTGTGGGTATGGATATATGTGTGTGTGTTCTGCTGCTCTGAATTCATGGCTAGGGTTGGCAGAACAAAGCTTCACGATAAATATATTATGAAGGGTCTATGTTAATCATTTCAGCTTTTGGAACCAGCACTCTAGTTGGCTTTAATTTGTAAGTCTCTCGAGTCTCTCGCAACTTGATGGCCCTCCTTTAGGGGAAACCTTTAGAAAACAGAGTGTGTCATTCTCCACTGTAAATGGAGTTGGCGAATCTCTCTGTCACACACACACACACACACTTATGGGCTGCCAGTAAATTGCAAATGTATGATGCAATATGCACGGATGGATGATGGCCTGAAAAAGTCCATTTTGCCACTTAAACAAATCCATTGTAAGGTTTATGGTGTTGTGACAGGAATGAACTTTGACCCTTGGGTGCAGGATGACTTTCTTGTATTCTCAACCACACATGCCCGTCAGATTATTATTTTTTAAAGACACTACTAGGAAACAGAGAGAAACATCCTAAGTTGCGTCATGTGCATAGGAACCCGTTCCTAGTGCCAAAAAAAATCCCATTAATATTATCCATGTGTGTGAATCTCTCAGCTTTTGTCCGTAAAATACCTATGAGCAAGGGAGAGGCAAGGGCTTGGCTATGTGAATTCTGAAGGCAAAATAGGGTTGATCTATCTGAAGCCCTGCAACAAATGATGCTGTACACATGTGGCTTTTGGTACAAAACATGACATGTGAAATGAGAGGTCTAAAATAGGTTAACTTATCCTGATCACTGAAATCAATCTATTTTTCTGACTAGTTCCGCCATTTTGAATGCAAGTTTTGGAAACTGTGCATGACTGGGCTTCTTCCTAACGTATTGATTACATAGTTCAAGGGAGGATGTGTCTCACAAGGGTAAAAAATAGAATGCAAAGGAACATTTTGAAGAATGGGCTTTACTGGAGCCGTCGTTTGGGTCTCCATGGACAGCTGGTGATAATGGACCGTGAGAAACATTGGAGACTGGGGTAACTGTGAAGTGCATTCTGGGTGAAATACTTTCCATGTATTAGCTTGTAAGGAACTTTCTTACCAGACCCAGCATGATGTAGTGGTTAAGAGTGCCGGACTCTAAAATCTGGAGAACCAAGTTTGATTCCCCACTCCTCCTCCACTTGAAGCCTGCTGGGTGCCCTTGGACCAGTCACAGTTCTCTCAGAACTGTCTCAGCCCCCCCCCCCACCTCATAAGGTGTCTGTTGTGGGGAGAGGAAGGGAAGGCAATTGTAAACTGCTTTGAGACTTCTTAAGATAGAGAAAAGTGGGGCATAAAAGCCAAATCTTCTTCTTCTTCCTAAGAAGAAGAAGAAGAAGAAGAGATTGAATTTATACCCCGCCCTTCACTTGGCGTCTCAGAGCGGCTTACAAACTCCTTTCCCTTCCTCTCCCCACAACAGACACCCTGTGAGGTGGGTGGGGCTGAGAGAACTCTGACAGAAACTGCTCTTTTTCAAGGACAGTTGTGCCAGAGCTTGTGACTGACCCAAGGTCACATCAGCAGGTGCAAGTGGAGGAGTGGGGAATCAAACCCGGTTCTCCCAGATTAGAGTCCGCACACTTAACCACTACACCACTACACCAAACTGGCTCTCTACACCAGGGTTGCCAGATCCCTTGGACCTGCCGGCAGAGGATGGAGGGTGAACTTACGAGGAGTGGGGAGGAACGCTGAAAATAAACGTCACATGCCCACGTGACCCGGAAGTGATGTAGGCATGTTGGGGACATCAGGGGGCAACACTTCGATTTTTGGGCAAAACTCTATGGTAAAATTAGCTTCTACCATAGAGTTTAGCCCAAAAACCAGAGCATCGCCTCACTGATGTCACTGACATGCCTATGTCACTTAAGGGTCATGTAGGCACGGGCACATTTATTTCCAGTTTCTTGCCTGTTTGGAGGGGGGGTTAATTGGGGGGGCAGAGAGGAGCACCCGAAACTGGGGGAACCCAACCCACACCGCGGAGGGGGGATGTCTGGCATCCTTATACCCAGCTTCTGGGACAGTTCTGTGCTAGCCTATTCATTCTCCTTGGAATCGGCTGAGCAGTTAGGGGGTGGTTGCTTCAGTCTGGTTGCCAAGCATTCCACATCCATGAATAGCCGTTCTGTCTTGTCGCCATCTCGATGTGCAAGTGTATCATTCTGCTGTCTGCCCAGAATGGAAACTTTTGTCCTATTTATTTATCGTCCTGCTAGATCCCGTGGGGTTAGGTACACCCGCTCTCTTTCCTTCCGCCTTTCCCTTGCCCTCTCTCCTTTCCACATGTGGCTGTTTTCTGGAATATCCTAGAATTTGTTCCATGGAATACAAATTGCCTCTCTGCGATTGTTCGCACTCCTTGTTCGTTAGCCGTCTTTTGTTTGCTCTAGCAATAACAAAGATGTTTTCTCCTTTTTTTGTGTGTGCTGCAGGCTACATGACAAATGTGAGGCAAGAGGACCACACAAATGCAAAGAGACCTAAACGATGGTGAAAGTGAAGGCCTTTTATTTACAACCCAAAATGACTATCTGGCTGACCTGTGAAGTCAAATCATTTAATTAGTAGATGATAGAAAAATGCAAACAAAATGGTACAGTTGAACACTGCGGTTGCCGCCTGGATCTTTATTAGCAGATTTCAGCTGGATGAGCTATGCTGTCTGATGCAAAACACGCTACCCCACAGGACCGCAGTGGTCAGAACAGCCATGTCACCTCTGCCGTTGCAGGCTTTGGTGTAGTGGTCATACTATCTGACTGCTTCTATTTCAGGAACTGATCAACAGGACAAGTTAACTGAAAAGGCGAGTATCCAATTAGCTGGTATAACCACTACACCAAACTTTGGTGTAGAGCCAGTTTGGTGTAGTGGTTAGGAGCACAGACTCTAATCTGGGAGCACAGAGAGAGCTCTCTCAGCCCCACCTACCTCTCAGGGTGTCTGTTGTGGGGAGGGGAAGGGAAAGGAGTTTGTAAGCCGCTCTGAGACATCTTTGGGTAGTGAAGGGCGGGGTATAAATCCAATCTCTTCTCTCTCTTCTTTGATGCAACTGTGGGGAACAAGATCAAGATGGGTGGCCATGTTAGTCTGTCTGTAGCAGAAGAAAAGAGCAAGAGTCCAGTAGCACCGTAGAGACTAACAAAATATGTGGCAGGGCAGGAGCTTCCGTGAGTCACTGTATCTGAAGAAGTGAGCAGTGACTCACGAAAGCTCATCCCCTGCCACATATTTTGTTAGTCTCTAAGGTGCTACTGGACTCTTGCTCTTTACTACTGTGAGGAATAGTAATACTCAACACTGGGGGAATCCTGATTTTTTTTAAAAAAGGAAAACCACTTTTCCCTTTATGTGCCACCATGACAGCTTTGCTCATTGGAGCAGGGCCTCTTGAAGATGCCACCCTGCATGTGAGCAAGATCAACAACTGCCTGCCTGTACATGTGCACTCTCTGTTGTGGTTCCCACCTTGTGGAGGGGACTGCCTGATGAGGTCATGAAGGCTCCCACCCTCCTGGTTCTCAGCAAACCAGAAGAAGAGGAGATTGGACATATACCCTTCACTACCTGAAGGAGTCTCAGAGCGGCTTACAATCCCTTTCCTTTCCCCTCCCCACAACAGACACCCTGTGAGGTAGGTGGGGCTGAGAGAGATCTCTCGAGAACTGCCCTTGAGAGAACAGATCTGAGAGAACTTGTGACTGACCCAAGGTCACCCAGCTGGCTGCATGTGGAGGAGTGGGGAATCAAACCGGTTCTCCCAGATTACAGTCCACAATCTTAACCACTACACCAGACTGGCTCTTAAACACACTCTTAACCACTAGGACACAAAACTGAATGATTCAAGAGGGCTTTTGTACAGGAAATAGGGCTGCACTATACCAAAATTGTTCTGAAAGCAGCTTGAAGTAAAGGGTTAGACCATACTACTATGTATAGTTTGTACTATCTGTTGCAGTAAATCGGTTCCTACTATGCAATTTTTGCATTTGTTTAACGTGTTAATACTCCTGCTGCGCTTCTCCTCTGGTTGGTTCCAGGATTCTACAAGTCCCACCCGGTTGATTGTATTGATTTATTCGGTGTGATCTGCCTCTCTCCCATGTTCTTTGAGCAGGAGGATTCCATATATGCTGCACAGCAAGTGTGGGAGAGGGACGAAGGTGCTGGACAGGAGGAGTTATGCCCGCTTGTCTTTTACTTCATTAGGAGATCTAACAGTGCAATCCTAACAGCATTGGCTCCCTCCAAACCCACTGGCTTCAAAGGGTTTAGATCAGAGGTGTCGAACTCATTTGTTACGAGGGCCAGATCGGACATAAATGTCACTTTGTTGGGGTGGGCCATGTCTGCCATAAAACTTAACAACAGGTACTGGAGATAGAAACCGTATAAAGGACAGCAACTGGTAAGCTCCGAGTTGGTGTATCCTCACTGCAAGGCCTCATGGGCTGGGAGGGGGGTGCAAAGGAAAACCCGTATGGGTGGACTGGAGAGCCAGTGGTGCAGCCCTGGGCAGAGGCTCCCATGCTGCTGGACTATGTGCAGACGGGTTTGTTATTATTTATTTATTATTTGGAATTTGTACCCCGCCTTGCCAGGGAACTGGCTCAAGGTGGCGAACAAGCATTAAAAGCAGTAAAACAGTAGATACAATAAAATACAATAAAATATAAATAATAATTACCTAACATCATAGAATTCTAACAATACAAATGATGGCGGCATTCAATATACAGAGGAAGGCAATATCCACCGATGTTTCATGCAGGCCGCAGTATATTCCGGTGACGCATTCGTCAGTGGCAGCTCCTAATCAAAAGCCTGGTGGAAGAGCTCCGTCTTACAGGCCCTGTGGAGAGACTGCTCCGCCCACTCCCCTCCCAAGCAGTCTCCTGTTCCCTCCCTTGCACTAGCTGCTCGCGGGCCACATAAGAGCCCTGGATGGGCGGGTTCCGGCCCCTGGGCCTTATGTTTGACACCCCTGATTTAGAAGATTATAATTCTGTTTAGGATTGCACCATTAAATGGTAATTCTACAGTCTGGGCTCCAAGGTGTCATCCGTAAGTTATGCAAGTAGATAACAGCAGGCTCTGTTACTAGTCCTTGTTACTAGCAGCTGCCCTGACCTGGATGGCCCAGGCGAGCCTGATCTCATCAGATCTGAGAAGCTAAGCAGGGTCGGCCCTGGCCAGTATTTGGATGGGAGACCTCCAGGGACTACCAGGGTCGTGACGTGGAGGCAGGCCATGGCAAACCACCTCTGACCGTCTCTTGCCTTGAAAACCCCACTGGGTCGACATCAGTCAGCTGCGACTTGATGGTACTTCCCACCACCACCATTACTAGCAAGCAGAGAAACAGAACTTTAGCATGCGAAGGTTCCCCCCACCCACCCCCGGCATGGAGATAAATGATGAGAAAAGGGTTGGTTACTAAAGTTCAGTGTGCCAGGTTGATCTTCAAAGTGTAGGGGTCTCCTATGAAGCATCCAATATCGTTCCCAAGAGTCCCCCAAGTAGGTCATATGTGGAACCTACAGTGATCATTATTTATAAGAACTAGGGGGCTACAGGGAGAAAGTGCCAGCAAATGTCTTTCCCAAGAACTCTGCTGTGTTCACAGCAAATCTGGAAGAAGAAGAAAAGGAAGAGGAAGAAAAAGAAGAGGAGGAGGAGATTGGGTTTATACCCCACCCTTCACTCAGAATCTCAGAGCGGCTTACAATCTCCTTCCCTTCCTCTCCCCACAACAGACACCCTGTGAGGTAGGTGGGGCTGAGAGAGCTCAGAGAGAACCACTCGAGAGAACAGCTCTAAGAGAACTGTGGCTTGCCCAAGGTCACCCAGCAGTTGCACACTGAGGAGCAGGGAATCAAACCCGGTTCTCCCAGATTAGAGTCTACACTCCTAACCACTACACCAAAATGGATCCAAGCCAATGTAAATATATAAAATGGGGACCGAGTTTGCTTCTTTTCTTTGCTACCCAGAGGACTTTGACTCTAGCGTGCCCAAGTTCAGGATAGGGCCCTCTGCTTTTAAAATCCAATATCGCTTGTTTTGGGTCTGGAAGTGGGACTTCGTCCAACCACCAGCGCACATAGTCTACGAAAGGAAGAGTGGACTCGGCGCAATGCACCATTATCGGAAAACGATAACAGGATGGGTCTTCTTCCCACACCTACAACATCAAAATGGTATTTAGCTCTTCTCGCAACTTAACAGGGAGCTCTAGGGATGCTAACCGGATTTCTGGAAGCCTGGCTCGCCTCGCAATACTCTTTGATATTTGTGAAATGCCAGCTTTCTATGAATATAGGAATTTGGCAGGCCTAGTCAGAACAATTCATTATACTTCAAAAGCACATAAATGACAAACAGGAAAGGTGTTTAGATCATGTATTTGGCATGCCGGCTGCTCGAACTAACTAAGTGGTCTCCTGGCTCTAAAACCTTTGACCACCTCCTTAGCTCACTCTCCTGCATCGGAGCCAAGCGCAAGTAGGAATGTTGTGCAAGCAAAGATGCAGGCCGGAACAGATTGCGATTGGCGGCCTAGCCTGGAGTGGAGGCAGAAGAGGCTACACATGGCGGCCTCGGTTCAAGGGGCCGTTGTCGGACTACCAACCAATGAGCTGGCAGGTGCAGATGTGTGTTATCCCTGCTTTGTGAGACAGATGTGAGTATGGGCAGTTGGATGGGCTGGGAGGGAAAATGCTGCAAGAAGCTGAGGACGGGGAGGTAAGGGAAAGGAGGAGCGGGGTTCAATCCCACCACCTCCGCCATTTCTGTAAATAAAAAAAGACAACACAGATCCTCACTCATATGTCACTTACCTACGTCCATCTAAAGAATGGGAATGGTGCCTCTCTGCCTTAAATTGTGAGGCCTTTTCTGTGGCAGCCCCACCATTATGGAACAACCTCCCCAGGGAGGTGTGTCTGGCTCCCTCATTGTCAGTTTTTCAGGAGGCAATTGAAGGCTGCCAGAGTCTAAAATTATCTGACTACCACTGGTGGCAGGTTGTGGTGGATTCTAATCTGAAGGTAAAAGGTAAAGGTAAAGGTTCCCTTGCTCGAAAGCCAGCCAAATCCGACTCTAGGGTTGCGGTGCTCATCTCCCTTACAAAGCCGAAGAGCCAGCGCTGTCCGGAGACGTTTTTCGTGGTCATGTGGCCGGCATGACTAAACACCAAGGCGCACGGAACGCTGTTACCTTCCCACCGAAGTGGTACCTATTTATCTACTTGCCATGTCTTGCTTTCGAACTGCTAGGTTGGCAGGAGCTGGAACTAGAGACGGGAGCTCACTCTGTCATGCGGCACACTCGGGTCTCGAACTGCTGAACTACCGACCTTCCACAGCCCGCAGTTCAGCGTCTTAACCACTTGAGCCACCGCAGCTCCATTACCTTTACCTTTTAATCTGGAGGACCTGGTTTAATTCCCTGCTTTTCCTCCTCCACATGAAGCCTGCTCCTTGGGTCAATCACAGTTCTCTCAGAGCACTCTCCACTCCACCTGCCTCACAGGGTGTCTGTTGTGGGGAAGGGAAGGGAAAGGCGATTGTAAGCCGCTCTGAGACTCCTTTGGGTAGAGAGAAATGGGTTATAAAAATTAATTCTTCTTCTTCTCCTTGTCCTTCTTCTTCCCCCCAGATCTGCTGCCTGAGGCCTCCACCTCACTGTGCCTCACTGCAGAGATACTATAGAATACAGGAGGAAGAGTCACCGGACTGCTGCTTTCTGTGGAAGCCAGGCGTGCTCCATAACCTGAAGCTACCGCCTCAATTGCACTGCTGAAGCAGAACGCCTTTAAAATTTATATATCATCGCCCTGTGGGGGGGGGGGGGCGGGGGGGAAATCCCGCTCTTTCTATCTTTTGGTTTATTCATTCTTTAGAGTGAGGGATGGAACTGTTAAAAGTTAAGAAAATGCTCCTTTGTTTTATGCAGTAAAGGCCTGCTGCTAACTTTGGCTGTATGATCACCAAGAGAGTGTAGCTTCTGTGCTAGGTCATGGGAGTTCAGCTGAGAGTTGTATAGTAGAAAGAGCACGCCTGCAGTCTCTTAAAGACATCAGACTTCTGTAATTCAACAATGCCCTTGGCCCTGAAGGGAAATCTACAGCCGATTGAAAGCTGTTACATCCCTTCGCCCAGCACTCTCTCTCAGAGTGGGGCGGGGGGAGAATCAAGACTAAAGTTAGCCAGCCAACATTTGAAGTGCATTTTTTTTTTTGTAAAAGAAAACTGACTTATTTGGAAATCATTTCAGTCAGAAGGTCAGCATTTGTCTTTAATATCTGGTTTTATTGTTAAAATTTTTAAAAGTGAAAAAAGACAACAGTTTGATCAGTTATATACTTCGTTATGGCTTTTTTATCACATGTATAAAATACTGGAATAGTAGCTGGTAGATTCTTCACTGCAATCAGGTAGGCAGCAGAAAGATCTCTCTTATTAAGTAAGACTCTTTAATGCCTTATCCCACACTTGACCAAAAATAGATCAAGATGGGTGGCCGTGTTAGTCTGTCTGTAGCAGCAGAAAAGAGCAAGAGTCCAGCAGCACCTTAAAGACTAACAAAATATGTGGCGGCAGGGGATGAGCTTTCGTGAGTCACTGCTCACTTCTTCAGATACTGAAGTGAGTATTGACTAGTGACTCACAAAATCTCATACCCTGACAGATTTTTTTAGTCTTTAAGGTGCTACTGGACTCTGACAGATTTTTTTAGTCTTTAAGGTGCTACTGGACTCTTGCTCTTTTCTATTGACCAAAAATGTATTTCCTTCCTATTTCTATAAAGCCAAAGTTTCACTAATTAAAGATGTTCCTTTGGTGGGTACACGAGAGAGGGCCTTTTCTGTGGCAGCCCCACAATTACGTAACAACCTCCCCAGGGAGGTGTTCCTGGTCCCCTCACTGTTGATATTCAGGAGGTAATTGAAGGCAGTTTTATTTAGGACTGCATTTTGATTGATTTGGCTTTTTTTTTTTTAATCCCCAGAAATATATTTTTTATTTTGCAAATACTACAAAAACTACAAAGAAATATTAGGAAAGGAACTACAGCTAAGGATAAAGGAAAGCAAACCACACTAAACTAAAATCCCAAGAGGAGGAGATCTTGTCACTGTTAGTAAAATTGTTACTACTATAAGTGTTAATATCACAATATACTTGTAGAGTTCTTGCTTATAACAATTCACTATTTATATGTTATTTTATTAGTTGTTATGAGAGAAATCTCTGATCATCTTCTTGTTCTTTGCTTCAAAAGGCCATTTTCCAAGTCCTTCTGTCTTTACTTCGGCTTTCTGTCTCTAAAATCGTATACCACTCTGGCAGGTCCTGCACCCTTTTCTGCCGCAGAGTCCTCTTCCGTTCCAGAGGTAGCAGAGTCACTAGACTTCGTTTCTTCCTCTTTGGACTCTTCATCTGTCCCCAGCTGACGTCTCAAAAATTCTTTAGCTTTAAAAGTGGAGTCTATCTTCTCTCTTCTATCGTTGATCTTAAAGATGACACCCTCCGGAATCACCCATCTATACGATATTCCATTAGTTTGAAGGAAAGAAATTAAGTCCTTGTAACTTTTCCTCTTTTGTCGAATTTCAAATGGAATGTCCTTTAAAGTTTTAATGGTTATATTTCCCATTTGCAGTGGAGTTGCTGATGTTGCTTTTAAAATGGCATCTCTGGTTTTGTCTTCTTGAAAACCTGACCACTATTTCTCCAGGTAGGCTATTCTTTTTAATGTAATTGGAGTATGCCCTATAGGCTGACTCCATTTCATTTACAAGTTCATCTGCTGTTAAGCCTACTACTGGCGCGAGTATCCTCTTCAGGTCTTCCCGATCCGTTCCAGGAACTCCCTGAAACCTAAGAATCATGTTAGCTTTTTCCATCTGTAGCTCCAAAACTTGATTCTCTTGGAAATTCTGCTTCGTTTCCACATCTCCCATCCTTTTCTTCAACTTCTTGCTTGTGGTGTCTACTCTTTAATTTTCTCGTTTGCCTGCTCCACTTTTTTCTCTGTTTCGTTCAGCTGAAGCTGCTGTGCTGCAAAGTTTTTATTCATCACGGTCAATTGCTGGTTAATACCATCCCATCACCGGCTTGAGCATATCCACCAGAAGTTTGAGGACATCTGCTCCTTCTTCCGGTCTCGGACTCTGACTGCCCGGCTTCGTTTTAAACTTTCTCTGCTGGGCCACCATCTTTCCCATTTTCTGCCGGCTCTACACAATTTGGAAAACTCACCAAATGACTTCGCGATTCAGATAAGTCTCTCAAAACACTTTCGGTTTACTTCCTCCCCTCTCCCCCTTCGTGTCCATTAGCCACTCATTCGCATAAGAGACGTCTCTCTTTGCATTCTCTTTTTTCACCCGCGGGGGGGGGATCGCTTTTCAAACTACTCCGTTTTATTCAGAACTCACGTTCATTGTCGGTCAGTTTCTCTGACCATGCTCGGTTTTACGCCATTCCGCTTGATCTCCGGCACTTATCCCGGTCAGTCCAGCTTGTGCCCGAAGGCCACTCAGCGACTGGACCGTCGGGGCGGAGGGGAGCCTCAATTCTCCGGCATTGCGCCGTCAAAGAGGCTACCCCTCAAAAGCCCCCTGGCCTGGAGCCTATCGCAAAGGCTCCGCGGGGGTGTCACTTGAGGTGGCACCCCTCCAGGCCACTGGTGTGTGATTCGCCCTCCCCCATTGTGGGGAGAGCGTCCGCCATCGCTGTTCCATAGACCGGAAGTCGATTGATTTGGCTTTTATTGGTCCCATTCACACGCAGAAGTAGCCGCGCAATACGCATGAATGAAGGGCAGCAATCATATGAGAACATCTGGCAGGTGTCCCGCACCCGTTGCCAACCCGTTTCACACCGCCGAAGACGTGGAGTAAAAAAATACCAGGGAAAGGGCAGTAGCAAACGGACTTGTGATGGGCCGCAGATGGACTTCCCTGTGTGAGCACTCTGGCGCACTCCCATTGTGTCACTGAACCCTCATTGGAGCGCATCCGGAAACATGCAGCGGAGGAAAAACATGATTCATCCACCGCTGCATCTGATCATGCTGTGGTGGGTCAAATTGATTCGGCGCAAAAAGCCTCGGCCCCCCCCCCATGTTATCTGGCACATGTGACCTGGACCATTATTGGCAGTCCTAATTGGAGTTTTTAAACTGTTGACTTTTATGGGTTTTATAACTGTTGTTTTGGTTTTTAATAATATTTTGTTTATAATGTAAGCCGCCTTGAGTTCCACGAGGGAGAAAGGAAGTTAACAATTTTTTAAAAATAAATAAATAAAAATATATTGTAAAGGAATATGTAAGTTGTTGGCTATTTCCCCATGGATGTTTTCTCTACCTTCACTTCCAAACTGGAGTGCTATTTTGAGGAACATCCTACATGAACACATGAAGTTGCCTTTTACTGAATCAGACAAATGGCCCATCAAAATCAGTACTGTCTACTCAGACAAGCAGCAGAAGTCTTTCACATCACCTACAACCTGATCCATTTAGGTGGAGATGCTAGGGATTGAACCAGATGTTCTACCACTGAGCCACAGCTTCCTCCACACAACATTGTCTTTTCATTGCCCACTTTGCAGGTTCTTCGTGACATAGGTACACAGTTTCTCAAACATGGTTTACTGCAGTTTTTTCTAAAATAACATATTACAGGTGTGTTAACATTCTGAAAGGGAAGCAGTGCGTTTTGGTTGCCCCATCTAAAATGGTGCCATTTTCCTCCTGTAAGCCCTTCACGGCTGCTGTTTTCCCAGCTGCTGACCCTGGGATGAAATTTTGGATCTCAATATCTCATTTACCTAATACAGAGATTCCTGCAGCTTTTTTTCAGAGCTTGGATGTAGAAAGGGCTGCCATATTCCAAGATAAAAATCAGTGATCCATGGTTAGTATTGTCCTATAGGCAGATTATCAAAGGAAAAGGTATAATTATAATTTGATTAATGCAATGTTTGAAGTTGCCTCATCAGTAGAGAAGCAAGAATGGAAATAGTGGACTACCTTGCATAGTTACTGAACTGGGAATCTTGTATGCACAAGGGAACATTTGGATGCATATATTGTGTGATGTGGGCAGAATATAGACACATAACTCAGACTGTGCAATCCTTTCTTTTAAAAAATGAGGGTGATTGCAGGAAACAGATGCATTCATAGCATGAATTATGTCACAAGTGTTCCCTGATGCAGTGCACCTATCAGATTCTGGGTTTATTTTGACTCTCAAAAGTTTATACTAACAAAATCTCATTGATCTCTAAGGTGCTACTGGACTCGAATCTAGTTGGTTCATTGAGTATTTGAACCAGCCCAGTCTTTTAGGCTGGAGTTAGTGTTATGGAAGACACGGGGCTGCCACTGAAAACAAAAGCTCTGTATTCATTTCCATCCTGATCCACCCTAACATCTAGTGAAATCCAGAGCATGGTATGATATCACCGTGTTGTAGTTTCTCTCACCCATTCGCAGCCAATCATTGAGGGCAGGGGGAGAAATGACACTGTGATGATATCATCTAATGGGGTGAATTTTACCGGATGTTACGGGGGACTGGGGGAGAGATTTGGATGTAGCCGCATGTTTCCCATAATACCTAGTCCTCCCCTAGCTAAGCAAGAATATTCTTAAGCATAACTATTTCATTGTTTGCTGATGGCGAATTATGATCACATCAATGTGTTCTTGTTAGTACATATTTTGGCTGATTCCCCGGTGTGACTCTCCAGATTGTGTATGACACGACAGTCAAACAGCCACACAGAAAAAAGAAGAAGAGAAGGCTTTCGTTTGTCTTCATGTGTACAGAACTCTTTTCCAAAACCCAGGGTAGGACAGTTGCACAAATCATGATTTGTTTAAAAACGCAGCACTGCCTCCTTCCATTTAAATTCTCAAATGGAAGCATAAATAAACCTGTAGCTAAATGAAGGGAAGAACCTGGGGTGTTTTTTTTTCTCCTAAAGGATTCCGAAGTTTGCTGTTCTGAGTCGGGCTTCAGAGACCCGTGAAAGGAGACCTCAGAAGTTCCCTAACAACACCCCCCCAAGCCCCGACATCCCTTTTGTTTCCCCCCATGTCTGTAGCCACTGCCACTGCTTCCTTACGCCATGGATGGATAATAAGCCCCCTTCTCAGGAACAGAAAAAGCTCTTATACATTTTAATGTGACCTTAGACAGTGCTTTTCAGAAATCACAGGCACATCTGACTACACTTGAGGTTGAATTGAGCTAATGGCATTCACCTCATCTTTAGATGCAAAATTGAAAGATAAAAAGACCTTGATGTGAAAAGGAAAGGGGAGGGAAAGGGGGGGGGGAGAAGCAGATTAGAGATATTGCTTAAAAATCTTATGATTGCTAGATGATAACGAAATGTCTCCTCTTTCTGAGGGAGGGGGGAAAAAAAACCTGTGGGCTTCCAAGATGCCCTCGCACTTTTTATTTTTAATGATAAAATCTTTTTTATTCCCTGGCCAAAGAAATTTCAATGTTGCTGCATATGTGACCAAGAGATACGCTGACCTTTAGCAAATCTTATTTTAAAAAATCTGATGGAACAGTTATTGCAATATTCCATCCCTGTAAGATTAAAAAAAGGAGCTTTCTTCCTCTGTAATCAGAAGTGGATTAAATTTATTAAAGGTGCTGGTAACTCTTTATTCCCCCCCCTTCAAAATGACACTTGCCACTCATGCTCTGTTATAAAAAAGCTATCTGAAGATCCAGCTTCTTCCTGTTGTCCCCCCTCCCCACTTAAAATCTATACTGAGGTATTAGAAAATGAGCGAGATAAAATTATTTGACTAGCAAAGACATTTGATGCTAACAAGAGAAGGGCGGCCGGCACAGAAAAACAACCAAGAAATTAATAATAATGATAAGTGACATGAAATAAAAGAGGGAACATATGTAGAAATACAATGAACAGAAATACAGTCTAAAGACCAGAGTTGAACTAATGATGGAAAAGGTGCATTGGTGTGAGAGAAAAGCCCCCTTACAAAGAGGTGGGTTAGTTGCATACAATTTCTCGTCTATTTTAGCACAGAACAACTTGCAGCTGCGAAAACCAACTGCTAAACATATATTGTTCTCACACCACGCTTCCTTGTTGTCGAAGGACAAGACGTTTATTAACCAGCTTGAACCCCTTAAAGAATGTGACATTGTACCTACAGCTGTTTTCCCAACCAGCCTTTGAGAGTGCTGGTTAATGGACAGATAGGATAACTCAGTACATCCCCTCACTCAAAAGGGACGCGAGGAAAGGAATAGACAAAGGAGCACACTGCAGTCCAAACTGTGTGTCTCTGTGTGTATGGGGTGGTGGTGTCAAAAGACCAGGACAGCATAGCAAGAATTACCTCAGACAGGACATAGGTACACAGCTCGTACTGCAATAGTGGCAGGGCACCCCCTCATTGTGGACCCCAAGCGACAAACTACCAAACAAATCTCACAAAGAAGAACCCTTAAACCTTACTGAAAACCAATTGGGATGCAAAATGTGTGTTCATGTTAATAGGCCAGAGATGCTTAATATGAATTAGGTAGTCTGTAATGAGCCAGCTTTAATAGAGGCAAAGAGTGGCATCCCCCCCCCAATGTTACTTTAAGTAAGGGTTTTTATGTGATGATTACAGTTATTGCTTGATTGTGTGATTGTACGAAACATCTTGGAGGGATCCACGGAGGAAATAACCTCCCCTTCTCCACAGCCCTTTGTGCTAGCATTCTTTACCTTCAGGAGCTAGCGTACCTCTCTTTCCTCACAGTCTGCCCTTTTATGGCACATACGCAGATATAAAGTAAGGGACCTGGTATTTAAAGTTGTTCCTACATAGGTTCAGGTGGGCAGCCATGTTGGTCTGAAGCAGCAGAACAACAGCCACTGGGCTCAAACTTTGTTCCTACAGAGGGTCCATAATTCTTGGCCCCCATGCCAGCATATCTGTGGAGTGCTTCGGCCCCATAAGTTTTGTTAAGTCGCTCGCTTAACAAAGCAGTCGGAGAGTGATTCAGCAAGAACACGACTTTATTCTTCAACTCGAACACAACTCCAACGCGGATCAACATCTGATAGCCAGAACAACCTTTACATTGCAGCTGTCCTGCTTTTAAACATTCCCGGCTAATGTAGCCACACCCACTGTACAAATACCAACCAATAAGGTTGTTCACATAAGGACCAATCACGGATGTTCCCGGTCAGGGAGCTTGCTGTGAAGTGATTGGCTTGTTACTTCCTGGGCTAGCAGTACGATTGGATGTATTTGGATCCTAGCCCAGGATGAAGCTTAACATTGCTTTTCAATTAGATGTTTCACAACATATCATGCATTCAAGGCAGGTTTGAATACACTACAAGTTTCCATCAATGTCATTCTAATCTAAGGGTATGCCTGTATGGGAAACCAGTGGGAAAAGTGATCACTTTACTATGTTAGAACTTGTCCAGGGATGAGATTTTACTGTACTGGGGGCAGGATCTCCAATCCTGTGAAAATGTCCAGTCGAAAATCTCTTTGTGGTGTCTTTAAAGCATCAGATACAGTTAGGGTTGCCATCATCCTTGTGAGGCCTGGTGTTCTCCTAGAATTACTACTGATCTCCAGGCTACAGAGATCAGTTCCCCTGGAGTACATGGCAGCTTTGGAGAGTAGACCCTACAGCAAGGATGTCAAACATGCCGCCTGGGGACCAGATCAGGCCCGCAGTGGAACTGGTTGTCTTCTGCTGCTTCTTCCAGTTCTGCTGCTGCTGCATCATTGCAGCTTACAGATGCACACCTGAACAGCATACTCAAGATTGCAACACCACAGACATTTTGATGTAATAATTCAGAGCAAGAGGTGTCAGTTATCAGACACTGTTAAATAAACAAAATATTGCAAGAGTGCTAATGTTTTAAGCATGATTTTATTTTAAGTAAAAAAAGAACCCTTTGTGTTTGTGTCCTTTATAAAGTTTATATCTCTGCTACCTGGCATTACATTTTATGACACACGTGGCCCAGCCCAACAAGGTCTCATTTATGTCAGATCTGGCCCTCATAATAAATGAGTTCAATACCCCTGCTTTACAGCATCATCTCCCTGCTAAGCTTCTTCACCTCCCCAAACTCTTCCTTCTTCAGGGTCCATCCCCAAATCTCTTGGAATTTCTGAAGCCAGAGTGGACCACTCTAGATACAGCTGACAAAGGTTGGGATTTTAATTGTGACATGAGGTAACAGACAATCACGGTGAGAGAACAAGCTCAGGATCCTAAGAATCACAACATTCATTTTGGAGTTTTTCTATAACGCCAGCCCCTATCCTCATGCAGTAAGGTATACTAGTTTGAGTCTGTGATCAGGCTGCGGTCTGGCCACGCCTCTAATTTCGCCGGAGCTATCTGTTCCAGTGAGGTGCAACCAGACATGCCACCCTAATCCAGTCTTACCCCGCAGTGGACAGATCAGACTGCGCTGGACGGTACCACAGAGAGGGCTGGCTGGCAGCTTCTTAAAAAAAAAATCTAATGTGCACATGCACAGAACCACTTATTTGCCAGGAGCGAATATGCAGTTATACACATATCGCGAAGTGTAAAAAAAATGGCAGCCAGGGACTGGAAGCGTCTGACCTCACCAAACAGCTTGTGTGCGAAATGGAGATATCAGATGCCCAAAAATGCATGGTGAGACCAGTTCCATTGTAAATACTGGACTTTATCTGGTGTTGGGAAAGTCGGGGATATGGACGGGAGGCCGATGGGGGCTGACGAATGGAGGTCTGGAGACAAATGTTGCTGTCTGGACACGCACTTTAAATCCAGTAGTGAGAAGCAACAACATCGGATCAAGAGGCTCATCTGATCATGGCCTGAAACTAATGGGAGTTTCAAGAAATCTTGTTATATGGTAAGTGGCTAGGAAGGATCTGTGTGACAGATGTTCAAAGAAAAACAGTCCAAAACATTCCTCTTGGCTACAAGCCCCTTGCACAAGCTCAAATGCCTCTGAAACGTGATCCCCCCCCCCTTTCCTCCATGTTTGCAAGCATGTGACATTGCAGCTAGCACATGAGCATTTGGGTAAAGTCATGATCACAGATTAGTTATCCATCTTATTTCTTATTTCATGCCCCCCCCCATTCCACACTGAATGGAAATTATAAACTACAAGAAAAATATGTGTCCTCCTAACCGGAGAAGCCAACCTTATTTTAAATGGTTTTATTTTGTTACCTGCCTTGGGTCCCAGCTGTTTGGTAGAAAGACAGGCCGAGAAAGATTAAATGAATAAAAAAAATACATCACATGGTTTTTCTGTCATTACTGCTGAAGATGGAGAGTTTAAAACTTCTCATATATTCCTCCCCCCCCAGACTGCAGTTCTGCAGGCCGCAAGGGTATGTGCATACATGGGTGGGTGGGGGAAGGTGCCTATCCAAATGCCTTATTAGTTTTAAAAAATCTATTTGCATTTAGAAAAAAATAGCATGTCAGAAGAAGACTTGATGTTTCTTCCTGCCCTTCTAGTTTATATGACCTGGAAGTTTCCTTTTGTTTTCTTTTAGCAGGGAAAGCTTTCACACACCCACACCGGCAGCCAGAAGTGGTTCAGTCCAAGAACAAGGTGATCACTTGAACCCGTTGACTGCAGAAAAAAGCCTGAGAGATACTCTACTAAGGCCCCTGCCACACGGGGGGGGGGGGAGTACGGCCAAAGTGCGGCTTTTCAAAGCCGCACCAAAAGAGACACGCGGTGGCAGGATCACACAGATCCCCTGAGCCGCTGCGCAGTTCCTCCCTGGCACGTTCAGATGCCGGAGGGGAAGCCACTGAAAGGAGAGCGAGGCAGCTGAACTGCGCATGTGTGTGCGTGCGCATTTTGGCCGGGAGCCTCGATTGCTCCTGCAGACGAGCGCGCCAGCGATCTCACGGCCGCGCTTGCTGCGGTGCTTCAGGTAAGTCCTACCAGTTAGTAGGTTCTTTTTTGCACCGCATTTTCGTTCTGAAGGGACAGATCGTGAACGGGTGTGCGCCGATTCCCAGATGTTGCGGTGTAATCGCGCCCGTTTGATGCACCCCCGATCCGTCCCTCTTCCGGGCCAAAACCTCCCATGTGACCGGGGCCTTAGAAACTGCTCCTGCTGTAATTTTACTATTAAAATGATGATGAGTCAAAGAAGGCCCATTATTTTCTGCACTTTAAAATGTATTTTCAGTTGCCTTTATGATAGAGTCCATGTACCAAGTGCATCAGTGGGAGAAAACACTGACAATAATTAGTTTTACTCTGTGTCAGCATGTGTTAGGAAAGAATGAGTAACAGGCATTCTCGTCCGTCAAAGACTAACAGTATTACTTCTTTAACTTGAGTTCTGCTGGCCTGAAGTCTGGGTAAGCATTGCATAGTGCAATCCTAACCAGCATTTCATTCTTCTAAGCCCACTGACTTGAATGGATTTAGAAGGGTGTAACTCTGTTTAGGATTGCACTGACAGTCACTTCTAATCTTTTCCCTCTGGCACAAGAAAATGAGTTGTCATTGAGGCGTACTAGCTGTGAGAGGTCCTTTTCATAATTCTCTCTACAGCATATATTGCCTCTATATTCCCTCTACAGCACAAATATATTCCCTCTTGAGCATATATTGTGTCCCCCTGGCATTGCTTACTGTTTCGTTTTATTTGGAAGGCTTGGAGACTTTAACAACTAGAAGGACTCCATCAAGGTTTCAGTGGGACTTTTGGAAAGACAGGCATGTAAAGAGTTGAAAATCATGCTAGGGTCTAATTCAGATGTGGTTGACCTTTGTAGCGGAACACACATGAATATTAATTAACCACACGGCACTCAGGAGGTGGTGCCAACTGAGCAGTTTATGTAGAGGGGGTCTTATAAAGCTTGAAGGACCCTCAGTTGAGGTTGGGTTATCTTTAAAGTCTGGAACTATTAAGGAGGCTCATTGCAGACTTTTAGATGAACTTGAAATTTTTCAAAAAGGAAGATAATGTAAGCAGTGCTAGTAGTTACTCTAGGTTGGGATTTAAGATTACAGCATTTAGTAAGATTATATATTTGATGAACATGGCGAGGTGGTGTGTGTCAGCCTTTGAAGGGGTTACCTCGCTTAGGAAGTGAGTATTAGCCGCATTTCAACCCTACTGAGATTAATGTCAACAGAACTGAGAGTGGCATTAAGACAGTGCTCCTGTCAGCAAGTTGGCAATGGTTCAATAAGGTTAATACCTCTGGGATTTTGATGGGCGGAAATAGGTATGTAACTGTGTGTGAGGGTCTCTGGTATGAGAAACATCAGGTCACATGCACCAGGCGTTCCTCCATGTGGCCTGGTGACGCCCTGTCAAAGGCTTTCGATGTACACATTTCCTTATGGCAAAAAGAGCTGTCATCGATGTGCACGTTTCTGTTGTCACATGACATCTCATGTCCCATACACTAAAATATTCCGAATTTCATTACATTACAGCCAGGCCTCAAAGTCTACGTCTCATTATCATCTTTCAGAAGCATCGTTCAGATTTGGTACAGCAAGCTCAGGTGAAGCCATCAGAGGACTGGGGATGTATGATTTCGCCCTCCCCCCATTTTTAGCTCTATTTAAGAAGAAGAAGGGAAGAGAAGAGATTGGATTTATACCCCGCCCTTTACTCAGAGTCTCAGAGTGGCTTACAGACTCCTTTCCCTTCCCCTCCCCACAACAGACACCCCGTGAAGTAGGTGGGGCTGAGAGAGCTCTTTCCAGAACTGAAGAGATCAGTTCTGACAGAACTATGGCTTGCCCAAGGTCATCCAGCAGCTGCAAGTGGAGGAGTGGGGAATCAAACCCGGTTCTCCCAGATTAGAGTCTGCACACTTAACCACTACACCAAACTGGACTTAAGTATTTATATATACTTATTTGCAGTATACCTGTTTTGAATATGGTGTTCTCTGACCCTTCAGAGTAGGGGATGAGGATGCAAATGTAGAAAAATGCAAAAGAAATAAAGGAGCAGATTTGTGGATTTCAGATTCCAGAGAGGTAGCTATCTATTGCAACAAAATGCAACAAGAGTCCAGTGGCACCTTAAAGATTAACAGCATTTCTCCCAGCATTGGTTTTCATCCGTCAGGGCTCCCTTAGTCAGATCATGTTTCCAGTAACGATTGCAGTTTGACAGCCCCATCGATATGACTGGCAGGCAATGGAAACTGCACTATCAGATACTGACTTTGTACATTCCAACAACCTGCATTTCTTTGCAGGAAATAGAGAGCTGTAACTCAAAACCGGGTACCATTAGGTTCAGTGGACTCACAGGTTTCAGTTTGTGTGTCTCTTTGTGGGTGACTATGGCTGCGATGATACGTACCTGAAGCTGCGGCAGGCATACGATTCCCCCGCGGATTAAAGGGACACGATCAGACAGACACATCTGTCCAGCATCTCGGATTCGTTGGCGGGGCGTCTTGTTGCACCGCAGGAGCGTTGCGAAAAGCCACCGGGGAAAGGTTAGTAGTATCCGGAACTGTGGGGCAGGCGGGCGGAAGTCTGATTGCGCAAACGCGCGTCAGTTCTCCCCAGGGCAAACAGCCTCACTTCAGACCCGCATTTCCTTGGTAGTGTGATCGGAGCCTATTTGTGGCAAAGAAGGAAGTCTGGGTAAAAAAAGAACATTAAACACTGCAGAGGTATACACGCAGTTTGTAATGTCCGTGGAGGTACGTTCCTCAGCTTTTATTTAGGAACAAGGTAGGCACTTGCTAGGCAGTGATAACAGGGTATCAATGTTTCAGAAAAAGGAGTGAAGGTGGCGTAGCACAGAATGATACAAGACAAGATTGCCCTTGGCACTGTGACCCAGCCCAGGTGAGCTGGGTTTTCTAGAAGGGCACCCACTTAAAGTGTGATGTTAATGTCCCCTCTATGAAAAAGGACTCAGTAGAAATTCCAGCCCCCCCCCCCCCAAAAAAAACAAGGCAATTTCTTCATTGGCATTATGAACCATTGCTGTAACTGCAATTATACAAGTCAAAATGCAAAGTAATATGCCATTAGCCTTGAGGTTCAGTAGGCTTATTTCTGGATGCATGTTCCTTATCCTCAGAGCCAGCCCTTTTCTAATTGTTTGAAATGCATTATGGCTATTTTTGAGCACTGGTGTTGGGAACTGCCATCAAATCACAGCAGACGTATGGCAACCCCCGTAGGGGTTTCAAGGCAAGAGATGTTCAGAGGTGGTTTGCCATTGCTTGCCTCTGCATAGTGGCCCTGGGCTTCCTTGGTGGTCTCCCACCCAAATACGAACCAAGACCGACCCTGACAAGATCTGACAAGATTGGGCTGACCAGAGCCATCCAGGTTAGGGTTTTTGAGCATTAGAACGCCCAAACACCCAAACAAAGTCAAAGTTACTATTAGATTGTCTTACTGTTCTCTTCAACCAAGTCACATGGGTAGTTTTCAGATCTTGAAATGAATTGTGGAGTCACTTGAACATCATGTTGTGCTTGAGACCTGAAAGGCTTGCGGATCAAACTGGGGGAGGGAGGGATAGTTTGACACAGTAAGGTTTCCTTTGGTTTTTGACAAGAGAGAAAAATACACCTTATCATATACGGGGGTTAACTAGCAATACAGCCTATGGATCATGCAAATAAACTTGGTTTTGGGGACAAAGTGTTCAACAAAGGGTAATCACTACCTGGACTCTCCCTGGCAGCTAAAATGACCAAACTGAGGCCATCGTACTTTGGTCACATTATGAGAAGACAAGACTCGCTGGAAAAAACTCATTGGAAAAGATAATCATCCCAGGAAAAGTTGAAGACAGCAGGAAAAGAGGAAGAACCAGCATGAGACGGATTGACTCAATAAAGGAAGCCAGGGCCCTCCGTTTGCAAGACCTGAGCAAGACTATTAACAATAGGACATTTTGGAGGTCATTAATTCATAGAGTTGCCATAAGTCAGAAGCAGCCTGATGGCATCTCTCTCTCTCTCTCTCTCACACACAAACTCTCTCTCTCACAAACTCTCTCTCTCTCTCTCTCTTTCACACACACACACACACACATTATCTCTGCCATTTTTGAAATATATATCATGTTAAATATTCCTCAGAATCTGTGCCTTGATTAGAAAAGTTACAGTAGAGCATAAAAATAGGCCCCCAACTGTTACTAGCATTTCCCTCCCCCACTACACAGTATGTGTAAAGAGGGCAGTATGCCAGTGATTTAGGATCTAAAAGGAAAGAAACCCGTTTCTGAAAAGCTCCTTACATAGTTGCCTATAGGCAATTTTTTACTTGCTGTAGACAGTCAGACAAAATGGTTAAGGATAGGTATTCTATTTTTTAAAAATCAATGTATTAAAAAGCTGAGTGGGACAGGAAGATGGAAGGGGCACCTTTGCAGAATTAGGCACAAATATTCTGTGGTTAAAAAAGAATTTAAAAAACCCCAGCCTGCACACCGGTATTATAATTGCCTGCATTCATTCTAAATCTGTGCCACATTACAGGGCATGCAGGGAAGGGGGACACTCAGAACCTCTGCAAAGGTGGGGGGCAGTGGCCCATTCCAGGAGGTTTAATGGATTCAGATGTTTTTCTGGTATCTCTTGGGGATTTTCTGGTCATTAAGATGGGTGTTGTTGTCTCATCCAAGGTTGACCTGTGGAATGCAAAGATGACCCTGGGCATGATTGTTCTGGAGTGCTTTCTTTCCTTTTGTGGAGCCCAGAATGCCTCACATAATGGCATATTTTTTGGAAAAAGAGGTGCTGGGACTCTCAAGAGGGAAATTATGAAGTTTTCAATCTGTATACTGGAAACTCATGAACATTTAAAAAAGAATTTTGTTGAGGGGGTTCCGGAACTCTGTTCCGGTGAGTTCCCCCAGAAAAAAGCCCTGACTGACTTTACCTTCATTGGCATAGGTAAAGGTAAAGGTTCCCTTGCTCGAAAGCCAGTCGAATCCGACTCTAGGGTTGCGGTGCTCATCTCCGTTTCAAAGCCGAAGAGCCAGCGCTGTCCGAAGACGTTTCCGTGGTCATGTGGCCGGCATGACTAAACACCAAGGCGCACGGAACGCTGTTACCTTCCCACCGAAGTGGTACCTATTTATCTACTTGCAATTTCTTGCTTTTGAACTGCTAGGTTGGCAGGAGCTGGAACTAGAGACAGGAGCTCACCCTGTCTTGCGGCACCCGGGTCTTGAACTGCTGAACTACCTTCCACAGCCTGCAGTTCAGCGTCTTAACCACTTGAGCCACCGCAGCTCCTTCATTGGCATAACAACACCCAAATAACAACCATCATTCATTAGTCACACCATTCAGATATATTTCTCGCCTTTTAGATGCAAGATGTAAAAATTTGGCCACGGTTTCAATAATCAGTGGACAGTAGAAAAAGAATTTTGCCTTCATCAGGTTGCCCTTCTTGATCTCGCAGCCAAGGTCTAATAAGTGAGTATCGAATATTAAGGTAAGAGGTACAAATCAAGAAAACATGTTCAAGGCTTTCTACTTTGCGCAATCCACAAGCACAGAGCCTATTAGAGTATGGAATCTTCTGTAATCTCCCATACAGTACCACAGAAGGTAGTACATTAAAGCGAGCTAACATATAAGCTCTATGCGGGACAGTTAAACAAGAGAAATACCCCGCTAAGGACCCATGGGGGGAAATCCCCAACCTCAGGGGTAAACAAATACCTTTAGCCAGTTCAAGTGAGTGGTGCTGGTGCTTATGCTACGCATAAGGTTCCAGTCTCCCAGGCAGTCTTATATGCATAAAGTTGCACATACATAGCTAATGCCTGAATATACAGACATTCAACTGAACGAGTAGAGCTATGGATTAGTGACCATGGGCACTGGTCTCCCCTCTGTGCATTGATCATAATATATGCACAGGCCTTCTGTAACTTTATGCATTTTGCTCTAATCTTCACACATCTTTAAAGGAAGGGGGTTGACAGTCTGAAGGTTAAATTAATATCTTAATATGGAAGCTTAAACCATGCATGGTAATTATGCAACGGTAGCATCTCATCTTTGCATATCTACTGGCATTTTGAAGGGGGGAGCAGTCTTTGCCCTAATAGAACTTCAGGAACTTTCCCCCTACCAGATAATACCCTTCATTGCACCGGAATATCATTCCTGGGTATTTTATCCAGTAGATGGTTAATAAACATGTATATATACAGAGATTTCTGAGATGTTTGTTAAAAAAATTATAATTATTTGCTTAAGATGTGTGAAGTGCTCTAGTAATTTTAAGCTGGTTAATTTAAATTTTAAACTACACATTTCAAGCCTCTAATCACTCTGAAACTGAAGTGGTTTAAACCAAATGTGAAGTGCTGGAGCGGCATTAGAAATGTTTATGATCGGTGGAGAGAGTCATAAACTTTTAAACAGGTTCAGCCATTTTGTGAAAGAAATATAAACAGCAAGGTTGAACTATTAAATTTCAAGTGATCTAGGTTTAGCTGAAATAGTGCAATTGAAAGGCAGAGGGATTGTACAGTCTACAGAAAGTTAATAGCAGTAATGCAAAACAAATAATGACATCAAGGGCCAATGCCCCCCCCCCCAGTTTTCCAGAAGGGGGAAGGGAGGAGAATATGGAGTGTGGCTAGTATTATTGGGAAACTCATCTTTGGGGTCAGAGGGAGGGGGGAAAGGTAAAAACCTTAGAGCAGGGGTGTCAAACATGCGGCCTGGGGGCTTCTGTCAGGCCCACAGTGGAACTGGCTGTCTTCTGCTGCTTCTTCCAGTTCTGCTGCTGTTGCGTCATTGTAGGTTTGCAGCTTACAGGAACACACCTGAACAGCATACTCAAGAGTGCAACACCACAGACATTTTGATGTAATAATTCGGAGCAAGAGGTGTCAGTTATCAGACACTGTTAAATGAACAAAATATTGCAAGAGTGCTAATGTTTTAAGCATGTTTTTATTTTAAGTAAAAAAAAAACCCTTTGTGTTTGTGTCCTTTATAAAGTTTATATCTCTGCTACCTGGCATTACATTTTATGACACGTGGCCCGGCCCAACAGGGTCTCACTTATGTCATATTTGGCCCTCATAACAAATGAGTTCAACACCACTGCCTTAGAGTTTCCAGTGAATCCTAGAGAACCCTTCAACACAGTGATGTCACTTCTGTTTCCACAACCAGAAGTATTGTCATGGCATCATGGGATGCTATTTGGGTATGTCCTGCCTTTATGGTTTTCAGTTTCCCACTATGGGTGGGATTTTTTTGTCTTCCTGCCCCTATCTTAGGGTCGAATCTGCATTTGTCTTTCCCACCAGTGTCCCAGCCTTCTGACACTGTCTTTAAAAAAAAGCTGTCTACATTTAGTGTCGTTTTCACACCTCAACAGTGCTAGCATACTTTTGCATGTCCCCATATGTTTATTGCCCTTTTGGGGCGGCTCCACTGTCATTGCACCCCTGCACTGCTTTAAAAGAATCTTCTCCAAACAACTTTCAAACAAGCATAGAGAAAGAGGGAGTCACAGCAGCACGAAACTGATTTAAAGATGCAAATACAGATTCGACCTAGGGTTGCCGACCTTCAGGTGGGGGCTGGAGATCTCCTGAGATTACTCCTGATCTCCAGGTGACAGAGATCATACTTCAACTGTATTGGTACTTGTTTTTTTGTTAATTATTAATAAAATGTTAATTGGAAAAAAGAAAAAGGGCTGCTTTGGAGGTTAGACTCCATGGCGTTATACCCCATTGAGGTCTCTCCCCTCCCCTCCCCAAACCCCACCCCCCACTGGCTCCACCCCCCAAATCTCCAGGTGTTTCCCAACGTGGAGCTGGCAACCCTACCCTAGCTGTGTTGTCTGCCAATGCTCAGCTGGACAGAAGGAGGAAATACCTACCCTGTCTGTCCCCAGTCTTTTGGAGGTTGGTAAAGTACCCATCTTAAAATAGAGAAGAGGAGGCATTGTTTCTGTTTCACAGTGGGCGCAACGCGCTTTCTTAACAGAATGGTTTATTTTTAACAACACTGAAAACTACAGGGCAGACTACGTGGCTTGAAAAGAAAATAACAATACTTAACAAAAAGCTTTTCTGTTTCTTTTCCAGTAGGCCCAGGATTGTTCTGGCCTCATTGGAACAGTTTTGGGCAGAACCAGGTTGTTGTTGTTGTTGTTCCGTCACATAGTTGAGTCCGACTCTTTACGACCCAATGGACCACAGAAAGGAAAACACTGTCATTTCTCTCCTACTCTCCTGCTTGCACTCCAGGCTTTCTGGGACAGCCTCTTAAAGAGGCAGGGCACAATAGCCTCCTCCGGTACTGTCCAGCCCACCATTCAGATCTGCCTACAACACTTTGCTGTCTGTGTCCCTGCTGAAGAAATCAGATGACTGATGACTAGAGACAGGGCATTTTTAGTGGTGGCATCTCATCTTTGGAATGTCCTCTTCACTGAAGCTCGTCTGATGCCCTACAACACTATCTTTTAGGCACCAAGCCAAAACATCTCTTTTTACTCAGACTGTTACTTAAATTGGGGGGAAGATTCTTATAATTTTAGCTGTTTTGTGATCTGCTTTTAGCCTGCAGTATGTTTTCTGGATTTTTTTAGCCTGCTGTTTTTATTCCCATGGCTTGTTTTAATGGCCTGCCTTTAATGTTGATAAATTATGCTGTTTCTATCTATCTATCTATCTATCATCTATGCTCTATCTATCTATCTATCTATCTATCTATCTATCTATCTATC
>NW_015172018.1:360885-372142 GCF_001447785.1 Gekko japonicus | reverse complement strand
CCTCCCTCCCTATCATCTGTCTATCATTGGGTCAGTTCCAGGTTTTAAGGGCCCCAAGGCAGAGGGTGTTCACTGTGCAGAGGCCCGCCCCCTCCTCTGACTGCCACCAGGACCCCCCAGTCACAGCTCCCTTCCTGCTTTCACCCTGGACCCTGCGCCTGCCTGCGTGTCCTCCCCCTTCCTGCTCATGCTCCCTCCCACCACCCACAATCCCAGCCACCTGCGTGTTCTTTCCTCAACAGCACTGGGCTGTGTGTGTGGCTGGGAGCACCACTGCTGCGACCATGAGGAGCATCACTTGCACCACTTGCACACTCATCTCTGATAGCTCTGTGGAGCCTGGGTAGCCAGGAGGGGGATCCTTTGCAAGTGCACAGGGGAAGGGGACAAGCGCACAGTCTGGAGACGGTGGAAGTGGGCCCTGCAAGACGCTCTGGGCCTTGGCAGATGCCCCACCTCAGGGGATGCTGGTGCTAGCCCTGGGTAGTTGTGTTGCCAGTCTATCTGCTCGATAGATACAGATTTGTTTTTGCAACGTGTTTTTTTCCTTTCGAGCTTAGCTTCAATGGCAAGCAGCAAACAGCTCTAAAACCTCTATATACGTGTTAACATGCATTTACATATGCAAATGTGTAAAGGCCACGGGTGGGCTTTTTGTCACTCCCAGAGTGGTTGCAAAGCCCTACTCTGACCTTGGATATGCTGGGATAAAAGGCCCTCTGTGTCTTTAAGCTTTTGAACTGCCATTCACTCCGCTGTTCATCTATGGCTGTGAAACAATACCCACTGGCATTCAGCTCCCCGGAGTTCTTTCTAGAACAATCTGAGCACTGGCATTGTTGGAAAAGGCAGGGGGCAGCCGTGTTCACCCGGGGTGTCTAATTGCTTAGTATTATGCATATACATTTTGTATATATTCACACAGGAGGCTTAAACAATTGTGTTTTCAAATTGGTCTACAGTGCAAAGGTTAAACATATTCTTGCACATGTTAGATTTCACCTCTACACTTTAACTTGGTCTTAAAAACAAGTATGGCTACGTCTCTGAGCTATGAGCCCAGAAAGTCCCCAGTTCGAATGTCATCTCCTCTGTAAACTCGTCTTCTGCCTTCAGATAAGCCATTATTCTCTCAGGCTAAGTTTCCCATCTGGAATAGAGGGACCGTAATACTGACTGGCCTTACAAGGAAGTTATTAGGATTTACTGAGATAATGTGTTAGAAGCAGTGATGTGCAGACACGTTTCTGTTCAAGTTGAACTATGAGGAAACTAGATATTTGGTTCTTCCACAAGTTGGGTCTGGGTTCCCCAGACACAGCTTGCGTTACCCACAGCCACACAGCAGCTTTGGGGAATAGCTTTTAAAAAACAAAGGGGAGCCCAAATGAGTTCGGAATGCCACTGTTGTTGGAGGAAACAGCACTCCATGGAAACAACACTGGGGAGGGAGGTTATTTCCCCACGGAATATTCTGTGCCCATGGAGCAGCAAAAACAGGGAAATAACTCTATCCCAGTGAAGTTTCTGTGTGGGAAAACAGCTACGGGGAACGCTATCTGGGTCTGGATAACCCAGCATCGCTTGGTAACCCGGGTAACCCAGACCCAGCTAGTTAAAAACCTGATTGTGTAGCTTGGACCTTTGACTGCAACAGTATCTTGAACACTCAAAAACTCTTTTCATTGAGCACTCGGGATTATTCTAAGTTGTACTGATTTTTTTGGTGGTGTTCTGAGTAGACAATACCGACCTTGATGGACTGATGCTCCGATTCAGCATAAGGCAGCTTCTTGTGTGAAAACATGAGGTAAGATGAGAGGCCACAGTCCTGTAGCTGCGGCGGGGCTTTTGGGGGCTTCGCCCCCTTTCTAAAAGCACAGCCCCACAAGAATTTCTCCCATAAATGCTTTTTTCAAACATTTAAAAACATTTTTAAAGGTGTGCGCTCCTTTAAGCTGAGTGGGGTGCTGTAGTTGACTAATTTCCACACTGAGCAAAGGGGTCAGAGTAGGTGACCTCTAGGATCCCTTCTAGCTCTGTGTCAATAAACTGGTCGCCTTTAAGGGAGTTTTTCTGCCTAAGTGTTAGCTTCCTTGGTTATAGAAGTCATCACCCCCACCTGCCAGCTTGTTCTCAGAACTGTTGATTAGGCTGGCAGAAGTGATTCACTTGCAGCAGCTGAGAACTGTCATCTAAAGTGGTTGACAGCTTGCAATTCAGAGATCTATCCTGGTAACAGCTTTCTATTGGCTAAATGGCTTTTCTTTCTGCACTGGGAACTTCAGCCCCACCAGAAAAAAAATTTCCTCACAAGCCACAAAATCCTGGCTACGGGCCTGAGAGTCCAGCACAATCATGCCCCCCCCCCCTTCATGCATTCTGTCAGTGCACAGTGTGTGTGTGATCTGTACAGGGCTTCAGTCTTGCTGGGATACTGTTGTTTGTGGGGAAGCTGTATGGTTTATCCCCTTAGTAGTCGGACTATGCTCATTTTGCCTCACAGATTCCCAACACTGCTTAAGGTCCACACTAGACCTTAAATCCCGGTTCAACCCTGTCCCTGAACTTACATTCTACATTACACTTGAATTCACCCCTGTAATTATCTTGGGGTATTTTTTGTTTCCACATTACATTGAGGTCACCCCAGTTTCGCCCCACACTTGTCCTGGAATAAATGGATACTGCTATAACCAGGGATAAATGCAAGGTACTGTGTCGCGAGTTGAACTCTGATGAAACCAGGGATGAGATCCAAGTGCGGAAAGGACCACTGAGAATTTTCCTGTTCATTAGTAGTGCAGTCCTATGTGGAATGACTCCAGTCTGACCCCCCTGATTTCAGTAGGGCTTAGACTGGAGTACCCCTCCATAGGATTGTGCTGCACATCTTCTAAATTGGATTGTAAATACGTTGTGTGTTCTTCTGCTGCCTGCTGGGAGCTGTAGTTCGAGCCAGTAAATTCGGACTGTGCATTAGCAGGCTGTCAACAGACGAATGCTTCCGTCTGCAGAGGCACAATGGCAGAACGTACACTCAAAACATAGCTGATTTTACACGATGTGTGACCTTCCAGAGATGACTCAGGGGCACAGTTAATCCAGCAACGCAGCAAATTGCGTGCTTGCCCGGGCAGTGTCTACCTGGCTGGTCGCCCTGCTGAGTCCTACGAACTGTGCGGATACAAAATGCATCTCACAACAATGCTCATTTTAAATTATGAATGTCTGATTATAAGGGACGCTTGACTCCAGAAACAATTATTATGAGCAGGGCAAGCTTTGTGTTTTGAACACTCTGAACTGCTACATAAAGACTAAAGTGGTTGCTGCAGTGGGTGATCCCCCACTTTGCCCTCAGTTCAGTGAATGCAAAGGCAGTCATAGGCATAGTGGAACCTCCACACAGGAATTTCCCCCCATCCTTTCCCCTGGCATGTGCCAGCCCTGCCCCACCTTTAACAGGCTTTGTTATATTGTGGACAGCTGTGAATTTGTTGATGTTGCCTTATTGTATGGTATAGTTATTTCAACGTGATCCCTTAAGGTAAAAAACCTTAGCTTTAATTGCACTTTTTGCGGGTGATATTGGTTGCTGGCTGTGGCTGGTTACGGCCTAGCAGGGCCCAGACTGGGCCTTGCTTATGTTCCAATAAATATCCGTTCTTTTCCAGCTGCTGCTTAAAGACTGCCAGTGAGGAGGAGCTCACCACCTCCCTAGGCAGCTGATTCCACGGTTGCACAACTCTTACTGTCAAAAAGTTTTTCCTAATATCCAGCCAGAACCTTCCCGCCCTTCATTTAAACCCATTATTGTGAGTCCTCTCCTTTGCTGGTCTCAGGAACAGCTCCCTGCCCTCCTCTGACAGCCCTTCTAGGGTTGCCAAGTCAAAAAAACTCACCGGCGGGGGAGCCTTGCCGGGCTCCGGGAGCTGTCCTCGGATGCACGACGTCAACCATGTTGGGGGCGTGGCCCGAATCGTCGGAGGGAAAACCATAGAGTTTTCCTTCTGACGATCTGGGCCACGCCCCCAACGTGGTGGATGTGGTTGCGTCACCTACGGTGATGCAGCCACGCTGCGCTTCGGGGGGGCGGAGTCCCCCCGGGGCCCAATTCCGCAGCAGCGGAAATTGGGCCTCCAAAGCAGGGGTTTACCCGCCACCCGCCCCCACTTGGCAGCCCTAAGCCCTTCTGATACTTCAAGAGAGCCATCCTGTCCCCCCTCAGCCTCCTCTTCTCCAGACTGAACATTCCCAAGTCCCCCAGCCTTTCCTCATAGGGCTGGGTCTCCAGGCCCCCGATCATCCTCATCGCTCTCCTCTGCATCCGCTCCATTCCGTCCACATCCTTTTTGAATGTTTTGGTTTTCTGTTTTGGTTCTGTGTGCTATGGAGTTATCACAGGCTTTTTGCCATTAAAAATAGATAATAGGCAATGATTACTAGGCATAAATGCTAACAATTTGAAAAAGGGAAAAATCTAGCTGGTGACCGACCCGGGGGCGAGGGTGGCAGGTACATGGAGAAATCGGCAACGTGGCACCAGATGTGGCCGGGGAGTTGAGACATTCTGGATCTTCCCATCCACGCTTCTTCTGAGCCCATTTTGACCATGATCTTTCAGGAAGGGTTGAAAGCAGTTTTGGGAAACTGTCAGAGCAAAGCTGTAGAAAACCTGGTGGGCGGTCATAAGAACATAAGAGAAGCCAATGTTGGATCAGGTCAATGGCCCATCCAGTCCAACACTCTGTCACACATTGACCAAAAATACCAGGTGCCATCAGGTGGTCCAGCAGTGGGGCCAGGACACTAGAAGCCCTCCCACTGTTGCCCCCCCCCAAGCACCAAGAATACAGAGCATCACTTGCCCCAGACCAAGAGTTCCTATCTATACCAAGAAGCCCAAAAGAAAACATGAAGAAGCTCAAAAGAAAACTACTGCTGTTTCCTGGGGGTGGGGTAGACATGGAGCAAGAGCTCCGTCTGGAAGCAACCTAACCCCTATGATTACATTCAGCTATTGCACAGGTGTCTTCTGCTGACCTGGATGGCCCAGGCCACGGAAGCCTGGTTACTACTTCGATGGGTGACCACGAAGGAAGTCCAGGGTCGCTATGCAGAGGCAGGCCATGGCAAGCCACCTCTGATCGTCTCTTGCCTTGAAAACCCTACGGGGCCTCCATAAATCAGCTGAGACTTGACGGCACTTTCCACCACCATGTGACAAGCTCAGTGGCGCTTTATAGACTGGGAACAGATAATGGTTCTTGAGAAAGTTGGTGGCATGAGAAACATGTACATACAACCCCATCGCTGATATGGCTTTGCTTCCACAACTCATTCCCCAGCCCACGATAAGGAAGTGTGCAGGATCAGTCTTTGTTTGAGAGCTTGATTTCCCCTGGCAAAAAGCTAGACCATAAAAAAAAATATGCAAACACATAAAAATAAATGCAACAAATACATGCTCTAATTAAAAACAGAATGAGAAATAATATATTATTGTTGTTCACAGTGTAGCTGTGTGCACGCACCTACTCTGAGTGTAGCTGGTTAGTTCATAAATGTTGAGCGCCAAACAATATATTATTGCCTGGTGCAACATGTCCCCGATGCATTACAGCTCTGAGATTACAGAGCAGCGTGAGAAGAAATCAAGTGGTCCAGATACAACTACCTGGTTTTGCTTCAGTGCATCGCAGCCTTCACCGGTATAATCATCTGAGAAGGGAAGAGATGACTAGTCATTACAAATCCAGTTTAAATCAGGCTGTGCTGATATGCTGCTCAAGAATAAGCCTACCTTACAAGATTGCAAGGTGGTCACGAGCTCCACATCATGGAGGCAGGCGGTTGATGAGTGTCTAGTGATGCCGAAGGTCCTCACAGCCACCGCTAGCCGATCAGCTGCCTTGCATCCGCACCATGAAGGCATGTGATTGCTGGGTGTCTAGTTGTGCCTAGCATCAAAGATCCACCCAGCCACTGCTAGCCAATCAGCTGCATGGTGTGTCAACGCCACGGAGACATGTGGTTGCTGAGTACCTACTGGTGCTTAGCATCAAAGGTCCACACAGCCACTGCTAGCCAATTGGCCTTGCACCAACACCATGGAGTCACAGGGTTGCTGAACGTCTAGAGATATGTTGCATCAAGGGCCTATCCAGCCACTGGTAACCAATCAGCAGCCTTCTGCCAACTCTGTGGAGGCAGGTGGTTGCTGAGCATCTAGTTGTACCTAGCATCAAAGGCTCACCTAGCCATTGCTAGCCAATCAGCACCCTTGTGCCTACACACTGGACAGGGTAGCCTGTTTTGGGCTGGGAAATTCCTGCAGAATCGGGTGGCGAAGCCCAGGGAAGGCATGATTTTAGGCAGGGAGGCATGTCAGTGGGGTATAATGCCACAGAGTCCATCTTCTGAAGCAGCCATTTTCCCCAGCGGAACTGATCTCTGAAACCTGGAGACCAGATGTAATTCCGGGAAATCTCCAGCCACCACCTGGAGGTTGGCAAACCTATGCATATGGTAGAATTATTAGGTGCCCTCTGCCACGCCTTGCAGCTCTTGCTGGGAAGGGCCTCCGATCTCTCCTTCATTGCTCTTCATTGCTTCATGAGAGCCAGTTTGGTGTAGTGGTTAAGTGCGCGGACTCTAATCTGGGAGAACCGGGTTTGATTCTCCACTCCTCCACTTGCACCTGGCTGGATGACCTTGGGCAAGCCATAGTTCTGATAAGAGCTGTTCTTGAAAAAGAGCAGTTTCTGTCAAGAGCTCTCTCAGCCCCACCTACCTCACAGGGTGTCTGTTGTGGGGAGGGGAAGGGAAAGGAGTTTGTAAGCCACTCTGAGTTGAAATTCTCGTGGTTTATAGCTCATTCAAGGAGATCCATCAAGGGTTACCAGCAGTGTTCCCTCTAAGCTGAGCTAGTGTGAGCTAGCTCACAGGTTTTTTTTAGCCTCTGGCTCGCACATTTTTCTCTTCGCTCAGAAAGGATGGCTCCAGAGAAAACTAATTTATGCAGCAGCCGAATCGCTCGCTCGCAACTTTAATGCCAATAGCTCACAAAGTAGAGTTTTTGCTCACAAGACTCCATAGCTTAGAAGGAGCATTGGTTACCAGCCATTGGCGTTGGCTTGCAACCAGTGGGAAAGCACGGGGATGTAGGAATGCCATCACACTGATGCCGCAACGTCACTTCTGTTGCAAACCTAGAATGTAACCCCATTCACATGATGTTCTCACATCCCCACATTTTTACTGTAGCCTAGCATTTTTGGGTGAATCCTAGAGCATCGCACCAGTGCAGTGAAGTCACTTTTGAGTTTGTCCTGGAAGTGATGTTGCATCACTAGTATGACAATGCTTTCCCCCCCCCATCCCCCCCCAAATGCTGAGCAGCAGCGGAACAACTGGCTGAATAGCAGGTCTCCCAGCACAGCAGGAGACCTGGGAAGCCTAGACCCACCCTCCCTGTCAAATTGCTGACAGACATGACCTCCATTTTACAGGCCATTGAAATTATTTCTTGCCATGCAGGCAGCGGGAAGCACGGGACAAACATTTTCCCCTTCCTTGGATCCTGAGGCAGATTTGGGAAGGAGCGGCAAGATGAATCTGCGATAAGTTCATTCATTTCACCAGCTCTTTTCCAGCCTGTGCCTAAGTTAACTTCCCTCCCGTTCACCATTGAAAAATCAGAGGGTTTGCTTGGAGAACACCGAATGCTTCATTCAGCACAATACAGACACAGGAAGGAGGGTGTCTTACTTCCCTATGATCACCTCATCTGTTATGCTCATTCACTTCTCATCTCACACTGTGTGCGTGTCTCCCTTTAAAAAAATTTAAAAACTTAAAACTTTAAAAAAAAACTTTTTAAAAATTGGTGTAGGCAAATGCTAATGGGGAACAATGGTGCATGGCATGAAAAGATCTGAAAGGGCCTGGCCCCAGGGTGAAGTGATTGATTGATCATCAGCTTTAAGCATTCTAGCCTGCAACTGGAAGTAGCCAGATAAAGGCCTCAGTCACACGGGGGAAATTGACGCGGCCAAATTGCGGCTTTTTAGAGCCGCACCAAAAGAGACACGTGGCGGCAGGATCAGATCCCCTGAGCCGCCGCACAGTTACTCCCTGGCACGATCAGATGCCGGGGGGGGGGGAGCCACGGAAGGGAGAGTGAGGCAGCCGGCTGCGCATGTGTGCGCATGCGCAGTTTGGCCGGGAGCCTCGAATGCTCTTTAAGACAGGCGCGCCTGCGATCCCACGGCCGCGCTTGCTGCAGCGTTTCAGGTTGGTCCTACTATTTCCTCAAGGTCTTTTTACTGCGCGTTTTTGGTCTGAAGGGACGGATCGGGGACAAGTGTGCGCCGCTTCCCAGATGTTGCGGTGTGATCGTGCCCGTTTGCTGCGCCCCCGATCCGTCCCTCTAGCGCGCCAAAACCTCCCGTGTGACCGGGGCCAAAGATGATTGGGGGGGGGTCACAAGCAATGCTCCCTCTAAGCTATGGAATCTTGTGAGCAAAAATTCTACTTTGTGAGCTACTAGCATTAAAGTTGTGAGCAAGCGATTTGGCTATTGCATAAATTAGTTTGCTCTGGAGCCCTTGTTCCTGAGCTAAGACAAAAGTGACTGAGCCGGAGGCTAAAAAATTGTGAGCTAGTACACACTCACTCAGCTTAGAGGGAACACTGGTCACAAGCAGTATAGTGATCTTCATAATCAGGGCAGTCGCGATCTGAGCCAGTGAAATTTTTAGGTGGGTAGAACGGGATGTGTCAGGTGGGCGGTTTGGCGTGCTACCGTTTTCGGGGCCCGCCAGCTGTCGTAAATTATTTTTAACAGGAACTTTTCCTGTTCTAAAAACGATGTCTCATTCTTTAAAGGAAGGCTTATATGGCACAAATTAAAATGCCTGTCCTTGGAGACGAGACTTAGGGGTGCTGAAGCAGTGCTCCTGGTGGGCGGTATCAGGGGTGAATTGGCCATTGAGCTTACCAGAAAAATTCCTGATGGGCCACTGCCCTGGAGGGCTGCTGGAAGCCAAACACGTTCAGAGCCAAGACCCCCCCCAGCATCACAGGATCTGATTGGCTCAGGCAGCCCTAACCAGTGTCAGCTCACTAGCTGCCTCCTCCCGTGTCCACTGTTGATATTGTTGGCGGAGTTTAAACAGGCAGAGGAGCGGAGCACCAACTGTTTAAAGAAAATAACTCAGTTTATTAAAGAAGAAATAAACTCTGATTAAACAGAGGAGAAGGAGAGAGGTTTAACTAACTGACGAACTGCTGTGAGAGAAAGGAACGAAGGGGGAGGGCTCAGTTGGAGCAGGAAGTCTCCAAAGAGCCAATCAGGAGACAGGAAGGACATAATTTGAAATGGTGGGAGATCCCTAATTCTAGCTAAGCTAACTAGAAGTCCTTCAGCTGTCCCCTGTAGGCTGTTCTTCTGATCTTCTTCAAGTAGGTGCACTGTAGACCTTGTGTATTCCAACAGATATTGCTGACCATGTAGGGTTGCCAAATCTTTTTTTGCCGGGAGCGGGGGGCTCCCGGCCGGCGCCGTAGTCGTGCACGTGTGCGTCAACCGGAAGTGACGTCACACGCTGGGGCCGGGGCCACACCATTTGAGGGAAAAACTCTTTGTTTTCCCCTCAAATGGTGTGGCCCCGCCCCCAGCGTGTGACGTCACCTCCAGTTGACGCACACACGGGGGTGGGGTTTCCCCCGGGCCCCGATTCCGCGGGAGCGGAAATCGGGGCTCGAAAACGGGGGGAATTCCGCCCCCCGGGGGCATTTGGCAGCCCTATGACCATGTCTGAAATGAGTGTCCCTTGAAGTACTGATTCACAGCCACAAGAACTTGCCTTGTTTCTAGGCCATTCAAACTTTCCCAGATGGCTCCTGGGAAGTATACCCATTGGTTTCTAGGTCAGTCACAATCTTTCACAGAGACCTGGGTGTCTGGCTCAGTGGCACAGCCTCTGCTTGGCATGTAGAAGGTCCCAGGTTCAGTCCTGGGCATCTCCGTGGTCTGATTCAGTATAGGTGGCTTTCTGTGTCCATTTGTATACGTCCATGTTGTAAGGATGACACTGGGGGAGGGATCCATATATACCACTCCAATTTGCTTGGAGAACAGGCACGATAGAGTATAATAAATACTAACTGATCTATTTTACAAGGCCTATGTTGACAGTATCTGTGAAATGATTTGAAGACTCCAAAATATAAAAGCCAACAGAGCTATCCTAAGCAGAGTTATACTCGTCTAAATCCACTGAAGTCAGTGAGCTTAGAGGGGTCATAACTCTGGTTAGGATAGCGCTATTATTAGTATTATTGATGTTAATGGCATTTAAAGGCATTTAAGCAAGCCTAACTTTGATTTCGGTTCCACTATTAATAATGTTTTCTAATACTGTTGTTGAACAATATACCCCGATGTGCAAAAGCCAGCCGGCGGCAAATAAATCAGCTTATTAGAAAAGTCGAACTCCTTATTAGACAGATTTGTGCCACACTATTAATTATTTTGACTTTTGTTGTCTCTCCCTCTGCCCCCCCTCCGAAGTATTAAATACACTTTAAGATGTTGATAACATTATCCAGCTAACTTTTTTTATTTTTAAAGGCATTTGGTGAGCTTGGCAGACGGAAGTGAATATCTTTTTAAGTGATAATAGACGCAATTAATTTGGCGCAGTTTAAAATAAAGGGAAAGCAAGGGGAAAACTGAATTAGCGATGTGTAATTGGAAATGGTTATAGAACGACACGATTTACAGGGTAATTCGTGTGACAACAGTCAAAGGAAGGAACATGCATCACAACAGAGACAAGGGGGCATTGGAAGCTGTAGTTCAGCTTGAGTTGCTGGGATGGTACCTTAGCGTTGGTTGTAAGAACAATGAATGGAAGGTGGAAAATGACATTGGGAGGGGAAAAAATGAAAGAGACCTGCGGGGGCTGAACCATAGAAAGATGAGTGACAAGAGTAGTTATATGAGTTCTTTCTCTACAGCATGTCCTTATGCAAATAAGACTTATGTGCAGAGTAAAACCTTAACTCTTGCTGGCAAGGCGCAAGGTTCTGGCTGCCTTTCTTCCCTCCCACCTTTGTAGTCCCATAATAAACAGCTGCTATATGAAATGTTAATACCCTCACGGAGCTTGATAGGGTTTAACCTCACGCGTCTGCTTTTGACACCAAAAGACATTTGAAAGACAGTGGAAAATTGGAGAATGTTCAG
>NW_015172018.1:337853-360810 GCF_001447785.1 Gekko japonicus | reverse complement strand
AATTTTCAGCAGGTACTAACCAGTTTTCACTCCCTAGGTCTCCTCGCCTGACTCCCAGGAAGGTGCTCGAGGGAATTGTGGATGCAGAGAAGAGATAGCTGTGTCCAAAATGAGGTGGGCTACGCTCAAGGACAGTACAGTTTTTAACATACCCCAACCCCGTCTCCCGTTTTCGTCTGAGTATGGAGGGCAGCAAAGAACATGCCTCAAGGATGTTCCTTTCCTACAAATCAGTCCGTGCAGGAGAGTGTAAGCTGGCAAAAAATCCTTTCCTCTGTCATGGTTTGTCCGCTAGAGGAATAGAATTCAACCATGGCTTGTAAGGGTGGGGGAGCTGAGCCAGTGGCTTTGCATGAAGAAGTTCCCGAGTCCTATCCCTGGCATCTCCCGTTAAAGGGCTTGGGTCGATGGCGGGATGATCTCGACCTGCGATCCTGGAGAGCCATTGCCACTCGAAACTGATCTTGATAGACCAACAGTCTCATTCTGTGCAAGGGAGCTTCATATATGTGGGGATGTCTGTTCACAGCTCCCTTAGAAGAGAATCTGCCAAGAAAAAATGGCCGCCCCAAGTGACACATGTAAACACATGAAGCTGCCTTATACTGAATCAGATCATCGGTTCATCAAGGTCAATATTGTCTACTCAGAGTGGCAGTGGCCCTCCGGGGTCCCAGTTAGCAGTCTTTTCATATTAGCTGTCACCAGATCCTTTTAAATGGAGATGCCAGGGATTGAACCTGGGGCCTTCGGCATGCCAAGCAGATGCTCTGCCACTCTATTATGGCCTCTTCTCCTAAGTCTCCTTGTGGGACGGATGCTTTGAGAAGGAAAGGGTCTGAAAGGGTATATTCATGTGTTATTCGTTCTCCTCCCAAATCTAGCTGTAGAATTTATACAATTTTTCTTTTGTTCATTTGTTTGCTGGGTCCAATGGGGATGCCGTTTCATTGTTTCCCGCCTCTGGCCACTCCTTTATGTTTTTTTATTAATTTATTTAAGTATTCCGTTTGTTGAGAAAATTTATAGTTCACCTCTCCAGGGTCCTCGAAACTGCTCACAAGTGTAAAAGCCATAAAATCATAAAACCAACAGCATGACAGGAAGAAACAACATTCTAATAGGGTGGATTTTTGATAGCCTAAGCCCAGCATGCTTCTCATTTATGTTGCAGTTTTGTTGCGGGGTAGGGTTCTTCCTCTGAGATTTCCCCCCCCCTTTTCTCTAGAGCTGTGCCATTTCACTATATCAATGTTTGTTTCTCCACCCTCTTTGCATTTGTCTTTCTTTTTAAAACTTAACTCACTGTTTCTTTAATCGCTGAGTCACTTCATCACATAGATAAGGTCTTTTTGTTTAAGTCCTTGTACGCTCTGGTCCGGTAACGCCTCTGAGCGCCATTGCTGGCTTCGGGACAGCAGGACCTTCAGACCAAAAAGGAGCTCGATTCCCCAAGCCGGAACTTCAGGAGCGGCCCCTTCAGCGCTCCAGGCTAGGAGCTCCCTCCAAGAGCTTTGATGGGGTGTGTTCGTTGCGAGTTGCTACCAACCAGAAGCCGTTGTTAGTAATGATTTCTAAGGCCCATTTTACTTCGCAATCCAGGATGCCTGGCTTGAGGTCAGTTTGCATCCTAAAATGATATTAATAAAACAGTCATCCGGCTGCTGTATTAACTCTTCAACCAAAACTGGTTCTTGGGGCAGCTTACAAAGCAAACCCATTTTTTAAAACAGCCATAGAGCAGGAAAATACAAACGTATTGGCATCATAATACCCATCTGAACCAATATGCGCTAAAATCCAGCAGTAAGTAATAATGCACATTAATATAGCTTATATTAGCTTAATAGAATGCTGAGGGGAAAATTAGAAAACAGTGTATAAAACAAAGTTATGAAATGTCAGACTAGGGAGTGAAAATATGACTTTACAAACAGGAGCAGCAAGACTGGGCAAAGAAATGTGTTTTCAGCGGGTGCCTTAAGTGCAAAGGCTTGGTGCCAGGCAAATGGGTGAAGGAAGAGCACACTGTTACTTCGTTGACAGTGCCATCCTAAGCAGAGACGTCCTTCTCAGTCCATTAAATCGAAATCAATAGGATTAGAAGGGTGTACTTCAGACAGGCCCGTAGCCAGGATTTTAAAATTTGTGGGCATTTAAATTTCTTAGGGGGCACTGGCTAATTGAATTAAAGGTATACCCAACTCCTTCCCCACAGCTGCTGCCACTCAGGGGCCCTGGGCTGGTTGGGAAGTTGTGGGACCTTGCCTAGGGTTGCCAAATCCGTCTTCGCCGGGTGCGGGGGGCTCCCGGCCGGCGTCGGGGCTGTGTGTGTGTGCGAACCGCGCCTACGCGCCACGTGGACGTCACCCGGAAGTGACGTAGGCACACTGGGCACGCTGGGGGGGGGGCCACGGCCATACAAGGGAAAACCATAGAGTTTTCCCTTGTATGGCCGTGGCCCCGCCCCCAGCGTGCCCGGCGTGCCCAAGTCACTTGCTAGTGATGCGCATGCCGGGGGTGGGGTTCCCCCGGGCCCCGATTCCGCCGCGTCAGAAATCGGGGCTTCAAAGCGGGGGATTCCCTGCCCCCCGCCCACATTTGGCACCCCTAGCCTTGCCAGTAAGTCAGTGGGCCTAGCCCCAAGATGCCCCACTGTAGACGGGCCTGACTTCAGATGACACTACAAGTCCTATCTTCACTCTCAATAGCGAGTAATACTACTACTACTCTACCACTACAAGTATTACTTGTACTAGTAGAAAAACAATCTGGCTCTGAACCTGATTCAAAAATGAGATCCACCCCAAGCCCTGTGTGGATGTTACAATCGTACAAACCTGGAGTCTACCAAGTGGGCATCGATCTTCCCAATTTGTTGTTATGTGAACAGGGACAAGGTGTGCATTTAACATGCACGTACAGCTCTGGTACGCACAACCTGACCACAGAACTGATCAACGTTTCAGTTCATGCATACCAAAGCTTTATGCACAAGGTAAAGATGTGCACTGCCCCCGTTCACACAACGCGGTAACTGTGCCTATCAGGAGGATACTGGGGAAGTGCTTGCTCCTGATAATGTGATTGGTAGGTTCTGATAAGGGTTCTTTGTTCCATAGGGTTTGGGCCGAACCTGGACTTAGAACTTTGAGACTGATGTTGCTGAAGCTAGAGCTTTGTTGAAAAAGAATGATTCCTGGGGATATTATTGAAGGAAGAGAGAGAGATCGAGGAGGGGGGAGAGAGAGAGAAAGAGAGAGGGTTTTTGCTTTGCCTGTTTTTGACAGTCTGTCACATTGGATGGAGGCTGTTTCATATCCCACATTTTGACAGTCTATAAAGGCTAATTAAACAAATCTCCCAGGTCCAAATGCTACCTTCTTAGGCACTCTGATTCCCCACCACCACCCAAATAGTTAATATCTGATATCATGGGCATGTGGCTAGCTAATGTGATATAACACATATTGCTGGAACCTACTGAACACAGATATTACCAATTAACACATGATATCAGCAATCAGCATTCCTTATTTATAGAACAGTTCACATCCCAGTTCTCATAGCTCCAAGCCCTGTAACAATCTGAAGTCGTTTTCTAAAGCATGGATTTGTGTCAGATGGAAAAATAAGAAGCGGGGTTAGGCAGAGGAGGGGGAATTATAAATAACTCCGAAAAGGACAACCAGACTGAGAGTGTATGTGCACAAATTATTTTCCTTTAGTATTTATTCTCAGTCAAATTTTTAAGTTTTTGCCACCTAACTCTTATGTTGAACTAGTGGCCGTTATCTCTGGCATTGCTGTGCTGGAAAATTCACTTTCAACCACAGCTTAACAGGTGGGGATCCATATTGCTGGAGAGGACAGCAGCGTTGGTGTTTTCAGGGACTGTGTTATACGTAGGCCTCAGATGCAGGAAGGGGTAAGGGCTGTGCGATATCGCCCCTGTAACTGGCAAAGTGTATGAAGTCTTTAGATTGGTGTAGGGTTGCCAGCTCTGGGCTGGGAAATTCCTGGAGATGTCGGGGTGGAATCTGGAGTGGGTGGGGTGCAGTGTTCTCTCTAAGCTGAGTTAGTGTGAGCTAGCTCACAGTTTTTTAGCCTCCGGCTCACACATTTTTGTCTTAGCTCAGGAAGGATGGTTCCAGAGCAAACTAATTTATGCAGTAGCCAAATCGCTCATTCACAACTTTAATGTAGGGTTGCCAAGTCCATCTTCCACCCCCAGCGGGGGACTTTGGGGGCGTTCCTGGAGGGGGCGGGGCACCGCCGACATGATGATGTCACATTGGGGACGTCTGCCCGCCCCCCGCCCGTGCGCCAGATCTTCAGAAACGGCAGTTCTCTGCACTTAAAGGAGCTGGCGTTTCCCTTTTAAATGCAGGAGCCGGCATTTCCCCTTTAAGAGCAACAGCGTTTCCCTTTTAAGAGCACGAAGCTGGCATTTCCCTGCAAGCTTGTGGAGATCAGGCTTGGGAGGAAACACGGGTTCCACACACTTAACGGGAAAGAGATGGGTGGCTGTGGGTGTTGGGGGGACCCCCTGGCAAACCGGGGGTTTGTCAACCCTACTTTAATGCCAGTAACTCACAAAGTAGAATTTTTGCTCACAAGACTCCACAGCTTAGAGGGAGCATTGGAGGGGAGGTACTTAAATGGGGTATAATGTCACAGACTCCCCCTTCCAACACGGCCATTTTCTCTGTGGGAAATTATCTCTGTCACCTGGAGGTCAGTTGAAATTCCAGGAGATCTCTGGCCACCATCTGGAGGTCGGCAACCCTAGGCCAAGTGTAAACACAAAGAGCCTGGACTGCTATTTCTGAAGGACAGGATCCTCTGCTCACTGTTTTCCAGCATCCCGCTGTGGACCTGGGGAACCCTGAGCGGGACACATATCTTCCATGTCTAGATTTGTGTATAGTAACATTTGACCCTGGCCTTGTCTGGCTTTGGAGGTACACAGTGAGTATAGCATAATGGATGTGCATAACACACCATGGCTGGTTCCAGGTTTTGAGGGGCCATGGGCAGCAAGTGTGCCCAGGGGCCACCCTCTCACTTCTGCCCACCATCAGCCCCCTGCTTGCACATCCCTTCCTGCCCAGCCATTTGCATGCCCCCAGCCTTCTGAAGTTACCACGTAGGGTTGCCATTACCCCAATGGGGGTGGGTTTTTCCCCAATTTTGGGGGTCTGAACCTGCCACCAGTCAGCTGGCTGGCGGGAGAGCCCTGCCACCGAAGAGCCCCATTGCACCAGACACATCGTGTGGGGGGACGCTCTAGCATTTAGTGAAAAACTCTATGGTGACCATAGAGTTTTTGGCCAAATGCTAGAGCATTCCTGGGAGATCCCGGGTAGCAGCCTGGAGCCCCCCACCAGCAGCCAGTAAACACCAGGCAACCCTAGCACCACCACCCTGCAAACGGGTAAGACCAACATCTGCCTATTCATGCGCATTCTTTGTGGTGGCTCTCACCTTGTAGAACAACCTACTCGAGGGGGTCAGGAAGGCTCCCGCATGTCTGTCATTCCACAAAATGTGAAAAATGTTCAGGAGGACATTTTTCTAAGGGGATTAGAACTGTCATAGAATGGAAGAGTCCAGGGGGGCACCTCAATAACAAAATTTTCGTCTGCTGTGGTGATTGTTCTAGATATCATCTTGGTTTTATTGCATTGATTTCTGCCTTTGTAATTCTAGTATGCCTGCCTAGGCAGTTTGCTGTTTCATTGTCTCCTAATCCTACTCCAATTGCAGTATTCATGGGATGTCTTATGCTGTATGATTGCATTTTTTGTTTTTTGCTTATTCTGTAATCTGCCTCATATTTTAGCAAGATATGCAAAATCCCAAACACAGAAAGGAAAAATGTGTACAATTTACTGGGGTCTGATGATTCATGCCATTGTATATATATGAGATGGGATTATGGGGCAGGAAGGGGGCCCATGTTAAGAAATCTGTACCAGGCTGAGAGAAATTATGCTTGCCCCCTGGTCCTGAGGTAAAAAAACCCGCCACAAATACCACAGTGGCTTCAAAGGATCAGGCTTTTAGGCCAACACAAAACACTAAACAGGCTGAAACAAAAATTCGTCGACACAGGATTTTTTTTCTTTTAAGAGACAGCTGCCACTCGTCTCCTCTTCTGATTAATGCATCACCTACTTCTTTAAGGATCATAATGATTAAACTTGAATGTGAAGATTTTCTTCTTTCTCCCTCCTCCTCCTCCCAACTCAATACACCCAAGCAAGTGATCTCTGTCATTGGATAAACCAAAATGGCCCCCTGACTAGAAATAAGTAAACAGCGTACTGATGATCAAATCCCTTGCCACGGAAATAGAGATGGTTTTATTATCTAGGAAGTCAGCTGAGTGACGCAGAGTAGAGTGCCGTTGACTAAATCTGCTTCTGAAGAACCCTTACCGGTGCCTGGTGAAGGATCCTGCTCTCTGTGGGGTATTGCAGGGAGAATATGCTGGAAGGCCTCAATTTATGAGCGAAGCTTGATGTTGACGATTGCAGAGATGGAGGCAAGGGTTCCTGATGATCACTCATCCTCATCCCAGCTGGTTACAAGTGGCTGTGGGGAACTGTTGAGATGACTAGATTTGAAAGGCTTTTAAGGAAGAAACCCATAAATAGAGAATCATTAAGGGAGTGTTAGGTACTTGTATCTATTACTCGATAATTAAGATCTTCCAGGTTGAGTCTTAAGGTGATATTTACTGATAAAACCCTGTATGAATAGAGAAATCTATATTAGCCTTAGATCTGTTTCTGTGCTGTATAATTTTTTATCTCTTGACAAAGATGGGCACCTGTCAGGAAGGCTAGGACCTGTTGAACCATGGAGTTGTCTTCCAATTCCGGTAAACATCAAATTTTGCATGATATCTGGATCCTGCACTTTTAGAGCACCGAAGTCTCTTAAGCATCTAAGAAAAGGTACCCAAGATAGCAGTGGACTAAGGACTGAACAATGGAGAGGGTGTCTTCAGTTCCAGTCCTACCCCCATAGAGCCAGTGTTGTGTGGTGGCTAGAGGGTTAGACTCGGATCTGGGAGACCAAGGTTTGAATCACCACTCTGCCATTGAAGCTTACTGCGTGACCTAGTCGAACCATTTCAGTTTAACCTACTGCAAAGGGTTGTTGTGCAGATAAAACATTTCCTCATTGGAGAGAAAAGCAGGATACAAATGAAACATCTAGAGATCTGGGCTGGGTTGTCACCAATATGCAGATAATATTCTGATATTCAGCTGTATCTCACACCTTACAGGAGATCCCAAGGAGGCTGTGGAGTGGAATCTGTGAACTGCTGCCTGGAAGCAATTTTGGGATGGATGAGGACTAATAAGGTGAAGTTTAATCTTGGGAAAAAAATAGAGGTGCTACTAGTGGGTGGAGGGATTGCCCCAGGAACTGTGATGTCTCCTCATCTGGATGGGGTTGCACTCCCCTAAAGGAACAGGTTTGTCACTTAGGGATGCTGCTGGACCCGGGCTTCTTGTTGGATAAACAGGAGGCAGTGATGGCCACAGCTGCCTTTCATCTGTTGGTGAGTCAGCTGCAGCCTTTCTTGAGCAAAAAAGACCTTGCCACTGTGGTGCTTGCCCTGGTCGCATCTAGATTAGACTATTGCAATGGTCTTTATGTGGGGCTGCCTTTGAAGACTACAGTCGGTACTGAATGCTGCAAACCAGCTAAACCCACCACCTGGGTGCCAGTAGGCAGCCCCACCCCCTGTAACAGATGTGGCCATAGTCTAGGGATTAACTTGCACTTGCAATATATATCTGTAAACCGCTCTAAGACCTCCGGGTCTGAGCGGTATATAAACCGAAATGTAAAGTAAAGTAAAGTAAGCTAGAATGCTGACTGGAATGGGTTGCAGGGGTCTATGGCTCCCAATCAGCTTCTAGGCCCAATTTAAAGTGCTGCATTGGTCTGTAAAGCCCTATATGGCTTGGGACCAACACTCCTTAAGGACCCCCTACTGCTATATAAACCTACTGAACGCCTGCAGTCATCTTCAGGGGCCTTTCTTTGGACATTCTTGCTGTCTGAGGCTAGATGGATGAAAACACAAGCAAGGACCTTCTTGGTCATGGTACCAAAATGATGGAATTGCCTCCCCAGAGACATCCATCTGTTCCCCTCTATCATTGTCTTTGTCCAGCAGGTGAAGACTTATCTGTTTCATTTGGTGTTTCCTGTGCAGATGTTTTAATAGTTTGTGCATTTTAACCGTGTATGTGTTTTAATTGTTTTAATTATTTTATATCATGGATTTTAAAAGCTTGTTTTAATGTTTTTGAAATGGAAAGGCAGCATAAAATGTTTTTAATAAAATAAAATAAAATAAAATAAATTCTTCTCCGTATCACAAAGCTCCTTGGACATGTCACTGTGTTTGGTCTTTTTGGGCAGGCAGGTCCCTATTAGGAAGGTTGTATACAGTGTCTCCTGGAGAATGGCTTGGACCAACTTATCCACAGAGTCTGAATTTCAGCAGTCCAGTTGTCTATGCCTCCTAGCCAAACGGTTCTCCCTTCTTTATCACTGTTTTTATTGTCCTTAATTTTTAATGATGGTTCTGATTGAATGATTGATTTGTGTCCTGGAATCAGACATCCCAACAGAAAAATATTGACGTGCTTCACAAGGGCCAGTGATGCTACATTTCTGCTGTGGTCAGGAGAATTCATTCATCTAACTGAACTGGCCACTCTCTGTCGACCCACATAATTATTTTGTTACCCTCTGACCAAGGCTGATGAACTCATTTGGCTCTCAGTGTGGCTAGAGGAAGGAGCCAGGGTATCAAGTGCCCACAGATGTTGAGACATCAAATCTCTCCAGACAGGCTGGGGTTTCCTCCTGTCTGACAGGGGACAAACTTGTGCTGATCTCTCTGCCTTCCACACACATTTCTCCCAAAGATGACACTGAGTTTAGTTAGCATATTATGAAACCTACAGCCATTGTATCTAATTTTTATGCCCTATCTTGGGGAGGGAGGGGCGAAGACAGGAGTGCTATTGACGGTTGGAAGAATGAAAGGAGAGAAGGCGGGGGCTGGGGGACAGAGACTTGGAGTCCAGCATTTTGTTTAGAAAAGATCCATTATCTTTTTTCTTTTCCCACCTGTGCTGTGACAGATGGACGAAGGGGGCCCTGGAAAAGTGTTAATTGCTCTTTTTTATGCTAGTGGTTCGGAGGTTCAGGAGACCCTCTAATTAAAGAATCTATGAGAGAACTGGGCGTCTGGCCTGTGCCATTTCAATCAAACTTGTAACATGAAGAAAGGGCAATGGTTGTCCAATTACTTGACAGCTCTGAGAAGCATACAGGGTAAAGGGGGGGGGGGAAGCTTGCCGGAAGAGCTAGATAGGTGTCAAGCCGTAACACAAGCCAACTTAAAAAAAAAGAATCTGTTTAGATGAATTTGTGCAGGTTGTGTGTACTCTGGGATCCTGATATTAGAACTCGGCATCCTGATAATTTTGACTTCCACTAATTAAATTTAAATATCGCCAAGTTTCTAGGGCTTATTTTGAAGCTGAGTTTGAGAGTCCAGGTCTGACCACTGCCCATCGCTTGTGTCTTTCACCGCCTTTTACAGCTGGTTTGGCAAACATCAATTTGAATGAACAAAGCAGATTGTTTTCTTATCCTCCTAAGACCTACATTTTATAGTATCAACATGCTGGGGTAATTATTGCTAAATAATTTAATACTGTAAAAGCTGACATATCCATTTAGGTGCATTCCCGTTATATTGTTTAACTGTATTGGGGCGCTGACCTCTATTAGACAGCAAATAATCCTTACTAAAGACAGGTCATCCCCCCCCCCCCTTTCCCTCTGGTTGGATTCTATTCATAAAGGGATTGGTCCACTCCCATAGGCGGATGATTAGCGAACGTGGACTTGCCGAAGTTCGGCAGAATCATAATCACGTTTGATTACCAGCTCCGAACAAGCTGGGAGATCACAGTTGCAAATGAAAACGTTCTCTCTTGTTTAATAGCTCTGGGAATTGTATGTGATCATGCTGTGTGACCAAGTAAAATAAAATAATAATAAAAAATGAATTAGATTATTTGCTAATGCCAAGGCACATTAAACATTTTTTGACAACAATGAAGATGCTTTCTCAATTGTAATTAGTCTGGAAATTATTGCACAAAGTCGGCTTCAGTGTAATCCTTTAAAATCAGAGGGGTTGTAATTGGCCTTAGAGATTCAGCACTGCTTTGTGCTTCATTTTCCAGAAGTTCTGGTTCTGCATATGTAATAGCTGGATCTTTTGTAGCTGTGATGGGGGGGGGGGGGGGGGGGGAGAGACGGCAATCAAAGAGGTAGAAAGTGAGAAGCTAGTAAAATGATTGGATTATTTATATGCCCACCACATTCAATCCACGAAAAGGAACAGAGTTTGTGTGATTGTGAATCCCAAAGAAAGGTGATTGTTGCTAAATGTTGCTAATCTAGATTATTAGGCTTGATTGTAGTTTATTAACTGCTTGAGCTGGTGCTCAAAGCAGCGTACAAATGTAAACTTCCCGTTACATGTAAAGCTGCATATAAATCTCTACAATATATATGAAATTAATCAAAACCCAGTTTGTGAAACTGCAGGAATAATTCAGCAGCTCAAAATCAATAAAAGACACTTCAACCTTCATTCACACTGAAGTCCTTCCAGAAGAGCAGAGTTTTTCATTCCAGTATGGGAGGTCTCCATGGATGTCGCCAACTTTAGCTGTAAAGTAGGGGGATTTCCACAGTTTGTGACCGGCAATAGAAAAAACTCCCCCAGAAGCTCTACCACAGAGTCATGGCCTCTCCCTGTTTCTTTTTTTAAGGGTTATATGATCTCTCCCCTTCCCATGGGACCCTGATCCAACTCGTGTCTGAATGATTTTAAAGGCAGACAGAGATCCATGATCTTTATTGTGATTTTTTGGGGCCCCAAAGACAGTTTCATGAGGATAGCCATGTTGTTCTGCAGTAGAAGAGTTAGATGTGAGTCTCGTAGCAGTTTAGGGACTAACAAGATTTTTGGGGTACAGGCTTTCGAGAGTCAAATCTCTCTGACATGGGGGAGAATTGAGTCACAAAAGCTTTTACCCAAAACATCTTGTTGGTCTCTACGGTGCTCTTGGACTTCTTTTTTGCTCTTTTTTGGCCCTGTTAACTGAAATCCTATGAATATTACTTGGAAGTTGAAACAATCAGGGCTCATTTCTAATTCGTGCATTTAAGGAAACGGTTGTTCGGTGGCTTAGAATATTTCCAGGAACAATTGCTGTAGTCTCCTTTAAGGGAACTTTGGCTTGCAGTGTAACCTTATAGAAATGACTATGAAAGCTGGATTGTGAGAAACGCCATTACTCAAGACTGAAAAAATGTGCCCGGGGCAAAGATGCACAACTTAGAGTTATTTGCAAGCTGAAGGTTTCCTTAGAAGTGATTTCCCCCCCTTCCCTCTTTCATGGTGAGGCTAAGGAGTGGGGTTCTCAACTTTCATACAGGCCCTTTGGCACAAAGAAGTGGTGCATCAAACTTCAGACAGGAGAGCATTAGGGCTATTTTGTTATTAGTCACCGGTCTGAGTTGACATAGGAAGTCCCCCCCCCCTTCATTTTGCAATTACACCCTCACAGAGATGACTTGTTCTCACCTGTACAGAATCTGCAGTGCTCTACCAATGGAGACTGCATGTCTTATTACTACCATACTAACCTCTTTCACACTCCAGTGACAGCAGTCTTTGTCATCACACTTGTTCCTCCTAGATCTCCTCCAGGGTTTTCCCTTGGAAGCCGTGGCGATGGTCAGTGCAATTAAACAAGGCCCTTGAAAACTTGTGCAGGCAATGCTCCACCTACCACTGGGAACCTCTAGGCAGGATGAGATTAGACACAAGTCTCAGGCACATGACTGTCTTCCGCCCTGCCTTTGTTGAACATGGAATCTGACTGAGCACCTGATCAAGGCCCACAGCTTTACCTCACGGGATCGGCAAGGACCTGCACTCCGTGCGCACATCCCTTGATTCAGCCGATACAATGGTGAGAAGGACAAGAGCCCGAGGGCTGCTCCTGATACAAACTAGCATAGAAGTTCCAGAGCATATGGGAGGGGCAGTGTCACCTCAAGTTAAGGTTACCAACCTCCAGGTGGTGACTGGAGATTTCCTGGGATTACAAATGACATCCTGGCAACATAGATCAGTTCACCTGGAGAAAATGGCCACTTTGGAAGTTGGACTCTATGGCATTATACCCCATCGAAGTCCCTCCCCTCCCCAAACCCTGCCCTGCTCAGGCTCCCCCCCCCCCCCCAAATCTTCAGGTATTTCCCAACCTGGAGCTGGCAACCCTATCTCAAGTGGCTGGCCTGATGCTGAGGAGGCAGGGAGCCTCATCCCCAGCCCTTTGCTGTTGAGTTCATGTTATGCACATCTGGGTCTAACAATTGCATGCACACTTTGAAGAAAGCCCCATTAAATACTATGGAGCCTCCTCCTCAGCAGTTATATATAGGATTACAGCCACGTGGGTGTCACATCAGGGAATTTTTCAATATGGGGATTTGTCCCATTTTTACATATGCCGAGTCCATTCTAACTAGGGTGGCCAACCCCGACGTGATCAGAGATCAGTTCACCTGGAGAAAATGGCCACTTTGGAAGCTGGACTCTATAGCATCATATTCCATTGAGGTCTCTCCCCTTCCCAAACTCCACCCTCCTCGGGCTCTGCCCTCTCAAAATCTCCAGGTATTTCGCAACCTGGAGCTGGCAACCCTAATTCTAACATCTGAAATGGGCACTGTTCCTTGAAAATCCTTGTCAACCAGAGCGTAGTGGCTGTTGGCCTTGAGACATTTCAGAGCCCTGGAAGTAGAAACAGATAGCAAGCAGCAGCTGAACATCTGTACTGCCAAAGACTGAAGAGCAGGGGTCATTTCCTGCAGGAGCGCACAGGAGCGGAGCTCCGGCAGTAAAGAGCCAAGGGGGCGGGCAGATGCAACAAGCCCCACCCCCTGCTCCCAGCAACCCTGTCAGAGCAAGAAGCAGCCAGGTAAGTTGCAGAGCTTCCCCTGCCCCCCCGGTCCAAAACAGTCCAGTGGCACCTTTAAGGCCAGGGTTTATTCAGGTACAAGCTCTCCCTCCTCTGCGAGGACAGATCTGCACATTCCCCCCCCCCCAATAGTTAGCAATCCAAAACAGTCCAGTGGAGCCTGAGCAGTCGGTGTTGCCTTCTGACACACGTCTGGTGATGTCAGGGTGTGTGGCATATGCAAATAAGTTATGCTAATGAGTTATGCTAATGAGCTCCTGCACCTCTTTTTCTACAAAATGACCCCTGCTGAAGAGCAAGACTTCATAAAAGAATGAGAATAGGAATGAGGAAGGTATGGAAGCATTAGGGCTGCCAAGCCTCTGGTAGGGGCACAATATTGTCCCCATCCCCAGGTCCTGTTGCCCACCACTGCTGGAACCAGTGGCAGGGAAAAAATTCAAAAGAAAAATAAGGCGTTGTCTATTTAGAGTATGTTCTGACCATAGAGTTCCTGGCAGTTCCTAAAGCTACCCAGAAGTGACAGAGAGTATCTCTGGGAATCACTTGAAACTCTGTAGTAAGAACTTCTAGTTTGGACATAGAATTTCCAGTGATTCTTAGCACTAGGGAGAGTGAAATGGCACACTTAAATGTTACAGGGAAGAAGGGGTTGTGAGAGGACCTTGGTATCAATCCTCAGGTGCAATTCTGTTTTATCTGTTGGGGGGGGATCCTTATAGATCTTTGGGGCACTTATATGTTCAAGATGTTTCTAGAATGCATTGCCCATGCAAATTGGAACGTGTGGTAGAAGCTCCGATGGACACGTTTTGCCCAGGCTAAGGGATGGTTTAAGAAAACATATCCATCACCTGAAGTATTGCAAAATTAAGTGGTGAGCTGATTGTCACAGATACATGTGAGATTTTCATATATCTTCAAAGATCATGCTTTTCAGGGCACAAGTAGACACGATGAAGATCATGGATCTCTTTCCGTTTGCAAAAGGTAAACTGTGTTCATGTACATTATGCCTTCAGGGCCATGTAGGAAGGGAAGAGAGGATTTAACCCCTCCTTGGTTTCACTGATCAAAATCAGGTTCCCTGTGGTATTACTAGCATTTTATAGGAGAAAAAGACAGGTTCTTAAAGAGGACATCTTTTTTCACCTAGAAAACACATAATATTATGTGAAGCTCAGTTTTAATTAGTGAAACCAAGGAGGGGCTAAAAGGTTAAATCCAGTCTCCCCTTTCCATGCAATCTGATCCATATTGCAAGTGTGCACACATGCAGACACGAAATAAATAAATAAATAATCCACATTAAATGGATTTAATGTTCCACTTTCAATCCATTTTGGCTCATTCTGCATCTCGCATTTGCTCCGTTGTTTTACCAAACCCACACTGGAACAGAAAAAGTTGCAGCTCAAAACCACATTCAAATACCCCAGGCCAATGCTGTACTAACTGCAGAGTCACCCCTGAATGGCCATAACATGGCCATAAATCTATGCAGACAGTACCATAAAACCGAGAGATCAAAGGAAGTGAAACCAGCATGCTGTGTGGAGGCTACCATAAAATCCAATAATCAAAGAAAGTGAAAGTGGCATGCATGCAATGTAGAGGGGAATTTCCGTTCCAACGTGGGTTTGGTAAAACAGCAGAGTGAATGCTAGATGCAGAATGGGCCTTTCACACACCAAATAATCCACTTTCAATCCACTTCCATTGCACTTTCCAACTGGATTTACCTGTGTGAATGGGCAAAATCCAGTTGGAAAGTGCATTGAAAGTGGATTATTTAGTGTGTGTGACCACAGCAGGCACAGTTTAGGGGTTTTTTTGTTTTCAGACTGGTGAAGATTCATGTTGTTTGTCCACACATTAAGCAGCTGGCCTTCAAACCTGCAGTGAAATTAGTGGTGACATCCCTGGACTTTAAAAGTACACAGGAGAGACCACAGTGGCTGTCCTCAATAGCCGCTCATGACCTAATCCCTTTAAATTTTATTCCACAATATGTTTTTTTACTTAATGGTGCCTCAGTATAGAAGGGCATTCATGCTGGCTAGGCTAAACGCCTTTCCATCAATGTTTTTTGTCGGTGGTAATTAAATGTAAAAGGGGATAATGGCCCCGGTCACATGGGCCGGATATCGCAGGGGGGAGGCGTGGTTAATTGCCCCGGCGCAGTTTGATCCACGATTACGCGATCAGATGCGCCGGTGGCACACCACGGGTCCTTCCCTCGGCGCCGGCGGGTAAACGAGGGACCGGAGGGGAATGCCGTGTGCCGGCACGATCACACCACGGGAGTCTGGAGGCAGCCCGTGGCAAACGTTTACTAGTACCTTGGAGGTACTACTTTTTAAACTCGCATTGTCGGTGGTAAGCCAGGGGTGCGCTCCACTTCCCAGATGTTGGGATGTGATCACGCCCGGATAATCTGCCCACCATCCGTGCCTCTCCCGCGGCAACTTTGCCGTGTGACCGGGGCCAATGTAGGGTTGTTTCAGTGTGATACTGCTTGTGGCCAGTTGGCCATTAAAGCAATAGCATTTAAGTAAGTATGTGTGGTGATCAAGTGTTCAGAAATCAGGTGATGGAACGCTGGCTCCCAAGAGACCAGGGTGAGTCACCAGCACTCCTCTGAGTTTGCTATTAAGGTGCAACTGCGACGTCAGGGAAGGGAAGCCATCCAAAATTGCCTGTGGCCTTGACAGGGAGAAAGAGCTGGATCTGTGTGGGCTGGAGCAATGGCCATCTGTTGGGAAAACATTGCTAAGTGAAATTGTTCTCAGATGAAACAAAACGCTACTTCCTAATGCGCCCCTCCCAGTACCAGTGGAGAAAGAAAAATGATGATGTTCCAATGACTTGGAGCCTAGAGGCACCTCACCTTGATCGCTATCTTCCCTTCCAAATAATCCAGCCTATTCTCCCAGCCCTCCTCCTTTGGCCCACTAAAACCAGAGAAGGAAGGGCCCATAGGGTTATCCAGTCCATTAAGCCAAAGGCGTGGTGGTTTCCCAAGAACCGAATTCGGCCTGTGATTCAGGCCAAACTTCCTCCTGACTCAAGGGGAATTCTGCTTGGGACCTCAGGACTCAGCCATAAAAGTATAAGGCCCAAAGGGTGGACACGCCATTGCATCAGTCCGTGACATTCTGCCAGCCGCCTGGGAGACTGGAAACGGCTGAGAAGCACCTATCCCTCAGAGGGCACCTATTAGCCTGGCTGTCTGCAACTGGGACATTCCCACAGTGACTAATGCGCTTTTGCTGGAACTCATTTTCATGCTCTGTTGGCCTTGGAGCCATCTCCTCAAGGTCTCTTGAAGGGCCAGTGTGTGTTTTAAGAGAGGGCTGGCCAGCCTCTCCCAGTGCCTCTCTCTCTCCCTATGGCTTCAGTACGCACAGAACTACTCACTGTGAATAAGCCTCCTGTTGGAGAGGGTGGGTGGAAAATGCTGCCAAGTTGCTGCCAATTTATGGGAATCCCATAGGGTTTTCAAGGCAGGAGACATTCAGAGGTGATTTGCCATTACCTGGCTCTGTGTAGCAACCCTGGACTTTTTGGTGGCCTCCCATCCAAGTACTAATCACAGCTAGGGTTGCCAAGTCACAATCAAACCGCAGCGGGGGACTCCTGGCTTCCTTTGGGAGTGCGTGCATAGAGTTTTCCCTTGGATGACCGTGGCCCCGCCCCCGGCACGCCCGGCATCGCTGCGTCACCTCCGGGTGACGTGCTGATGCCGGGCACGTCCCGGGCTTTGGGGGTGGGGTTGCCCCCGGGGCCTGATCCGCCGGCAGCGGGGAATGGGCCTCTGGGGCGGGGGTTTCCCCGCCCCCCAGGGGAACTTGGCAAGCCTAATCACAGCCGACCCTGCTTAGCTTCTGAGGCCTGCTGAGATCAGCCTATCCGGGACCAGGCTAGCCTTGGAGATAATCACACTTGGCATCTATTCAGTACTCTTTGCATGCAAATCACTTCTACGTACGTTATCTTGTTGTAATCCTTACAGTGGCGGGGGGTGGCATGGTATAGCCTGATCTCGTCAGATCTCGGAAGCTAAACTGGGTCAGTACTTGGAAGGTAGGCCGCCAAGAAATACTCTGCAGGGGAAGGCAATGACAAACCACCTTTGCTTCTTGCTTGCCTCGAAAGCCCCTTGCTGGAATTGCTGTAAATTGGCTGTGACTAGACAGCACTTTACATACATCCACACCCACATCCGCAATTCATACAGTGACCCTGTAAGGTTGACCGGTATTATTATTCTCCAGTTGGCAGGGACTGAGAGTGGGGTGGTGGTAGCTTGCCAGGGCCAGCTAAAGAGTTCGTGGCAGAAGTGAGCCTTGATCCAGGGATCTTGTAGAGGGCAGTGCACTCTTAGCTCCTATGTTACACCAGCTTCTATTGCAGAGCTCCCAGTCAGTCCAGGGCTAACAGAACAGCAGGCAAATGGCTCATTAGTGCCTTACGGGGATCCTCTCCTGTATGCACAGAGAATAGTGGTCATGCTTTTGGGGTTCCAAATTAAAGAAATGTGGATAACATGGCTGCGGTCACACACACGAAATAATCCACTTTCCATCCATTTTCAGTGCACTTTCCAATGGGATTTTACTGTGTGAACTGGCAAAATCCAGTTGGAAAGTGCATTGAAAGCGGATTGAGAGTGGATTATTTAGAGCATGTGACTGTAGCCAAGATGTATTTCATTTATTTACATTGTTTCCTCTCCCAGGCAGTAGACATAGACCCCCTCCCCTTCCTAACAACCATTATCCTCACAGCAAACCCATGTCGAGAGCCATATTGGTGCAGTAGTTAAAGGGATGGATTAGGAGCTGGGTTCAGATTCTGCTTCTGCCACAAGACTTGGCTTGAACCAGTCAGTCTCTTGCTCAGCCAGCCTTTCTAAGGATAACATGGGCAAGGGAGTGCCATGTAAGCCATTTTGAAATCCTTGAAGGGAAGAGAGGATTAAAAAAAACGCTTTATATAAACTGTGATCGATCCAGGCTTATCAAGTCAGCTTTCTGGCAGTAAATTTGAATCTAATTTTCCCTGCATCTAACTTCAAAGCTCTACTCAGGGGTCTGTATCTGTGGCTCCTGAGTCAAATGTGGCTCAGTCTGGAACCAAATATGGCTCTCTAGTGAAGTTTTACAGAAAAGAAATGATATAGGTTGCCACTAATCTAAGTACAAACCATGCACAGATTTACGCCATTGTGCTACAACAATTGTATAGGGGACACCTGTGTCAGGCCTGCCAAGCCCCTGGTTGGGGTGGGGAATCCTCTACCCCCGGTTCCTATTACCCACTGCCAGCCCAAACAGCAGCAGGGGGGAAATGTAGAAAACTCACTTGTGTTCTGAGCATGATGATGTCACTTTTGGGGAAAATCTGTAAGCAATGGTGGTAGCTCTGGCAGTTGCTGGAAACTCTGGTAAAACCATAGAGCTTCCAGCAATTCCTAGAGCAGCTGTTGTTGCTTCCTGGCTCCCCCTGGAAATGATGTCATGATGGTTGTGATGCTGACCGCCACCATGCCCCCACCCCCAACGGTCCTGCCAGTTGCCATGCTTGGCCTGACAACCCTAGCCCGTGTAACTTTATTAATTCTTGTGAGACCTCACGTGTTCACTTCTTAATAAAGGATTCATCAACCACCAGTGTTTGGGCTGTAGAAACTTCATGGGTTATTAATCAGCACATCAATGATAAAAAATTGAGCATTTTCAGCTATGCAAAAGGGCTCTTTGCTGACCTCTTGTTCTGAGTCTGATTGTCACTTGGCTGTTTCATTCTGAAAGGCTGCTGGCTCCAGCTGTGACTTCCAACCTTACACGGCCTCCGTGTTGCATAACTCACACTGTGCAATATATGTGGGGGTTCCATGTAACTAGTTCCTTTTTTCACCTGAGCGCTTGACTATTCCCTCTATTTTGATGTTCGATAGAGTGCAAATGCTGCCAATTACATCAGGTACATAAGAAGCTTACGTCTCCCTTGTGCAAGAGTCCCTCAACAGCTTTCGGCCCCTTGCATGTGTCACTCATTGCTGAGTGAAGAACCTCCCTAGATTTTGTAATGCGAAAAGCTGTTTGGCTGTCCTGAAGGGACAGCAGTAAAACTGGAACCTGTTGCTTAGGAAGAGGCCTTAATTAAGGATTGCATTTATAGCTGGAGGCCTCACACTGGCTGGAAAATTGATCTGATATGGAGAGGATCCATTCCGAGAAACGCTGACAAAAGTAACTGGTGAGGCTATGATCTGCGTCATTGTCTATCATAAAAGACAAGCTGAGGGATTGGAATGATTGGGTGATAAGCAAAATTTCTCCTTTTCTTTTTCAATTCATGACTGAGTCATTTAACCCTTTTTCAATCTGTGGTGACCTTGAAACATATGATGCTATCCCATACTGCCTGACTCTAGGGTTGCCATTGCCCCCTGGGGATTTTGGCCCCCCCAATCTGCTGCTGGCCAGCTTGCTGGAGGGTGAAGCCCCACCCCCAAACAGCAGCGTCCAGCAGGGACACCGCCGATGCAATGATGTCACCAGTAGTGATGTCATCATGTTGGGGCCATCGCATAGTGATGCTCCAGCATTTGGGGGGAACTCTATGGTTACCATAGAGTTTTTGCACTGAATGCTAGAGCGTCACTGCGTAACGGCCCTAGCATGATGCTCTCACTACCGGTGACATCATCGCACCACACGCGTGAAGCGTGCATGGCAGAAGACTCCCAACAAGGAGCCAGGAGCCCCCCGCTGCAACAAAGGTGAGACCTGAATCAGACCATTGTCCAGCCGGCTGAATAGCACCTGCTTTGACTAGCAGGAGCTTTTCTTCACTGTGGTAAAGAGTAAACAGTACACATGCAAAGTATAGAGTTAATAAACATCTGCCTTCTGGAAGAGTCTGAGAGGAAGGACCTGGAGCCGATGCCATAAGATGGCTGCCGGAGTGGTCAAAGGCCCATAGGCCTAAATTACATGTTATGTAGTTAAATACCGTGAGTTACCGCATAAGAATAGGGAAGTCAAACAACGGGAATCAGCTTTTCAAGGAACCTGGAGGATCTTTCTAAGGTTCTATTTCAAGGTAACTATCAACCCTGCATGGAGGGCTGCCAGCTTTCAGATGGGCCTGGAGATCTCCTGGGATTACACCTGACTTCCAGATTACAGAGATCACTTCTTTGGAGAAAATGGCTGCTTTTGGAGGATGGTCTCTATGGCATCATATCCTGCTGAGGTCCCGCCCATCCCCAAATCCCACCTCCCTCAGGCTCTACCCCCAATCTCCACGTTTTTCCCAATCCAGAGTTGGCGACCCTGCCTGTGTGGTCTTCCTGAGAGGTCCTAGTGGTTAATTCTGCAAAGATGAAAGGCGACAGTGAAATGGATTATTTGCCCGGAGGGGCAGATCTGACCTTCACTGAATGTTCTGCTTTGACTAGTAGAAGCTCTTTTGGGGCAGAAATCCTAAGGCCTGCTGCTACCAGGGATGATGAGAAATTTGTGCCAAACACGCTCAGTACAGTAACATGGCAGCTGGGATCACACACGAGCCGGGTCTCAGATCTCGCTGTGTTATCCGAGTTTAACTGAAGATACCAACAATTGAACCTAGATTGTTCAGTACAAAAAAAACAAAACACATATACTTTTAAGCTCTGAACTACAACTCTCCTTTTCTTGATCCTCATTTCAAAAATACAAAAAATGGAAAAATAAAAATGAGAGCATGCCCCACTGAACTGAATCTGAAGTGTGTAAGGGTACTATTAACATCATCTTTTCTCAACCTACGCTGGATATCGATCAATTTCTCAAGCCACAACAATGTTCTTCCTTCATTTTGATCTTATCATCGGTTGCATTTGAGAAACTTCCCTGGAAAAAGAAGCATCTAAAAGCAAAAGCTGTTCCAATTAGGGTAAAGAGCGTGAAAGGAGCAACTCCCTTTTAAGGGATCGGTAGGTGCCATTTGGTGCCAGACGAGATACATTTGATCAAGGACTGGTTTTTATACTTTTAAAGGGAGGCTGCCATTTTGCCTTCTTCTCCCCAGGAATCTAGAAGTGCCGCTTAGTAATAGCAACACCCAGTGCGACTACGGTTGGCCTTGTCTCTCCAAGCAGCTGGCGGTGGGTGGGGGGGTGCGCTTACCAGGAGCAGGGAGGAATGCCTGGCAGTTCAGCAATATGCCTACATGACCTTGAAGTTAATCAGCTTCTACCATATAGTTTTTGCCCCAAAACAGAGTGTCGTCCCTGACGTGCCCATGTTACTTCCGGGTCACGTAGGCACCTTGCTTTAATTTCTGGTGTTCCTCTCTTTTTTGAGGGTAATTCTTCCCCACCAGCCAGCTGGCCAGCGGCGGAGATATGGGGGCCTGGCAGCGGGAGACCCCCCCACCGAGGGGTGTCTGGCATCCCTCAGTGCCACCAAGTCCATTAATGTTCGCAAGACATTCTTCACAGATGGTAGGGAACAGGCCGTATCACAGCTGATTTTTTTTTGTTGCTCCCCGCTTTTTAATAGCCAATTTGATAAAGAAAGCCAGTTTGGTGTAGTGGTTAAGTGCGCGGACTCTAATCTGAAGAACCGGGTTTGATTCCCCACTCCTCCACTTGCACCTGCTGGATGACCTTGGGCAAGCCATAGTTCTGACAAGAGCTGTCCTTGAAAGGGCAGTTCTCAAAAGAGCTCTCTCAACCCCACCTACCTCACAGGGTGTCTGTTGTGGGGAGGGGAAGGGAAAGGAGACTGTAAACAGCTCTGAGACTCCGAGTGAAAGGTGGGGTATAAATCCAATCTCTTCTTCTTCTTCTTCTTCTTCTTCTTCTTCTTCTTCTTCTTCTTCTTCTTCTTCTTCTTCTTCTTCTTCTTCTTCTTCTTCTGCAGTTTCTTAAAGCTCCATTTCAGGCATATATGTGTTTTAGCTGTGCTTTATCTATGTTGTAAACTGCATTGAGCTCCCTGAGGAGGAAAGGGGGCTAATAAATGTTTCAAATACATAAACTAATAATTAAATAAATATGAGCCCAATTCCAATCAGAATGGGAGAGCAGATTTAATCTTTCCTCACACATGGTTCCACCTAACAAACTCCTAACAAATTATGGTATAATGCCATAGAATCCACTTTCCCAAGCTGCCATTCCCTCCAGGGGAAGTGATTTTAGTAGTATGGAGACCAGCTGTTATTCCAGGAGTTCTTCGGCTGTCACCTGGAGACTGGCAAACCCAAGTTCAGTCCTACATAAAAATTGCTGCTGCTGCCTCCTAAAGATTGAAAGTGAGGGGGGCCAGGTACACCTTCCTGGGCAGGTTATTCCATAATTGTGGGGCTACCACCGAAAAGGCCTTCTCTTATGTACCCACCAAGTGAACTTCTTTGATTGGTGGGACAGTCAGAAGGGCCTCTCCCTGTGAAGTTCCAGTCTGGGGGCTGTCATTCCAGTCCAAGCGTGCTGATTCCGGTTCCAGGGGCCATCATCCCACTCCAATCACCAAACACTTTTGTTACTCCCAGAGGCCATCATTCCACTTTGGGGGATGTCATCCCAGTCCTAGAACACTTATGCTTCCATCAGAACTGTCATTCCCATCCTAGAACACTTTTATTCTACTCCCAGGGACTGTCATTCCACTCTGGGTACTTTTATTCTAGACCCAGAGCGATCTATCTGGACCTATGGACCAGCATTCACTCTGGATGCTATCATTCCTGGACTAGGGTAAGTTTCTTGAAATCCGTTCCACATTTTCATTGCAATTTTTGAATGCGGTAACGTGCTTTGATGGAAGTCAGCAGGCATTCCT
>NW_015172018.1:305214-337799 GCF_001447785.1 Gekko japonicus | reverse complement strand
ATTCCTTTAATTCACTGTAGTATATCTCCATAATGGCAGACTGACAGAAAGGGATGAAGGGTTTGCTAAGGAAGCCACTTTTATTTTGTGAAATGAAACAAACAGACCTCAACAAGGAAGGATGACAAATGCGGCATTTTCGGTGGAAAGGCAAGTCATTTTTATTGTTAATCAGTCACTGTTGCAGGCTTACCATTTTAAGAATCAGTGGAGATAACCGAGTCTGCCTTGAGAGTAGGGTTCCCGGGTCCTACCTCTGATCCGGCAGGGGGCTGCCCTCAAAACCATAGAGTTTACCCAAAAACTACAGTGTCACCCACGTGTGATGTCATTGTGCTCCCGATGTGGGAGGGGGCTGTTCAGGGGTGGGGCTTCCCTTGCCGGCCAGGTGGCGATGGATTGGAGCCCCCAAAATTGGGGGAACCCTGTCTCGACTAGGGGGGATGGTAACCCTACCTGAGAGGCATCTGCTTCAGGGTCTGTAATACTGGTCCCGTTTACGTGCAGCTTGCGTGGGGAACTTTAGATTAGAGGGAGAGGGTATGTTCTGTGCAGATTTGGTGCCATTATCTTTATAAACAGATGCCCCAGGCTCTCATTTACATTCCCCATTGAAAATAATAGCCTCAAACTCTGAAGCCACACGGACTTGAATTCCAAACTGGTAATGTCCTGGCTGAAAATAAGCAATCCAGGAAGCAATCCCCCCTCCCTCCCCGGATCCAAAGGCACAATGATTTTTCTCCTCTCTCTGCACACACCTCTACAGGCAGTGACAGTGCCCTTTGACACTGTCGACCACCAGTTGCTGACCCATCGCCTTGCCGACGTGGGGATACGGGGGCTTGCCTTGCAATGGTTTGCCTCTTTCCTCCAAGGTCGGGGACAAAGGGTGGCTCTCGGGGATCAGCGCTCCCATAGGCACCCCATTGAGTGTGGGGTGCCACAGGGAGCTGTGCTGTCCCCGATGCTATTTAACATCTATATGCGCCCCCTTGCCCAGATTGCCTGGAGTTGTGGGCTTGGGTGTCACCAATACGCGGATGACACCCAGCTCTATCTGATGCTGGGTGGCCGGTCGGACTCGGGTCCCGATGACCTATACCGGGCACTTGAAGCTGTGGCTGGTTGGCTCCGACTGAGTAGATTGAAACTAAACCCGGCAAAGACGGAGGTCCTGGGCTTGAGTCGGACCGGGACAGGGTTGGGGTTCCCTCTCCCGACCCTTGACGGGGTGCCTCTGGTGCCTACGTCTGGGGTTAGGAGTCTGGGAGTCCACCTGGACTCCGCCTTAACGATGGAGGCCCAGGTGGCTGCCACTGTCAAGTCTGCTTTTTTCCATCTTCGGCGGGCTCGGCAGTTGGCCCCCTACCTGAACCGTGATGATCTAGCCACAGTGATCCACGCGACGGTCACCTCGAGGTTAGACCACTGCAACGCTCTCTACATGGGGCTGCCTTTGTCGCAAATCCGGAGGCTGCAACTGGTGCAGAATGCTGCAGCCAGGCTGTTAACGGGTCTCTCTAGGAGGGACCATATTCAGCCTGTGCTGAAAGCGCTGCACTGGTTGCCAATAGCGTACCGGATTCGCTTCAAAGTGCTGGTTCTTACCTATAAAGCCCTATATGGTCTGGGTCCAGCCTACCTGAGGGACCGCCTTTCCCGGAATGAGCTCCCGGAGGGGATCCGGGCCCTGCGGGATCTGGGGCAATTCCGCAGGGCCTGTAAGAGGGAGCTCTTCCACCAGGCTTTCGATTAGGGGCCGCCGCCGCTGCCCCCCCCCCGCTGTATAACATCAATGTGGGGGGGTGAGGGCCCTAGGAGATTAGGAGGAACATCGGTGGAACATCTGATTATAACATCTTTTATACTATGCCTACGAAGGGATGTTTGATATGTGGTGCCCTCTCTGATGTTGTAGTATGGATGCTGAGTAGTTTGAGCACTTTATTATCTGTTTAGGTTTTTAAATTGTATATTATGGTTTTAAATTGTATTATAGTACTCGATGTTTTATGAGCAAGTTTTTGCTATGTAAGCCGCCCTGAGCCCTACGGGGGAGGGCGGGATATAAATTTAACAAATAAATAAATAAATAAATAAATATTCTGTGGGTGTCGATGCTATTAAGCCCCATTCTGAGACTTGCTCTACGTGTGTGTCTCATAAATTCAATTTCTGCACATGAGCTCTTCACAGAGGCTGGAACGCCAATGGCAGGTTCTCTGGGGCATCTGAACTCTGGTACATGCCTCCTGTCTCACATTCCCATGCAGCACTGAGGATGTCAGCAGAACTCTGTCCTAATGAATGTTAGTCCCTTTGTTACTATGCCACCGCTATCTTTTTTGAGATATTGTTGGTAGTGATGCCTGGATCAAGTTCCGGATATACAGACAGGACCCACACTACCATTTTACCAGTCATTTAATCTATACTGACAAAATGTAGTCAGCCGAAACAAGGGTAAGGTCAGGGCTGGGTGGCAGAGCATCTGCATTGCGTGCAGAAGTCCCCAAGATCAATCCCTGTGATCTCCAGTTAAAAGGGTTAGGTAGTAAGTGATGTGAAAGACCTCAGCCTGAGACCCCTAGACAGCCACTGCCAGTCAGAGAGGAGGAGGAGGAGGAGGAGGAGGAGAAGAGTTTGAATTTATACCCCGCCCTTCACTCAGAGTCTCAGAGTGGCTTACAAACTCCTTCCCCTCCCCCTCCCCACAACAGACACCCTGTAAGGTAGGTGGGGCTGAGAGAGCTCTTTCCATAACTGTCCTTGAGAGAACAGCTCTGACAGAACTATGGCTTGCCCAAGGCTGGCCTTGGCCGGGAGGGCGGGATAAAAATTTGAAAAATAAATAAATAAAAGGTCATCCAACAGCTGCAAAGTAGAGGAGAGGGGAATCAAACCCAGTTCTCCCAGACTAGAGCCCAAGCACTTCACCACTACACCCAATTGGCTCTCAATACTGACCTTGATAGACCAATGGTTTGGTGCAGTATAAGGCAGCTTCATTAGACCCCTGTTGGGTTTCATTAACTGAAACTGGGATTCCTGTACTGTCATTAGCATTTAAGGGACAAGATATGTATCCTTTCATACACTCCCCCCCCAGTTTAAAATGCTTGTAAAAGCACCAGAAGGCCAATGTTGATTCTCAACATTGTTGAGAATGTTGATTCTGAGATTACAACTGATCTCCAGGCAGCTCATCTGCAGGAAACAGCTGCTTTGGAAGGTGGACTCTATGCCGTTGAAGACTCTCCCCTCCCCAAACCCCACCCTCTTCAGGCTCCACCCCCTAATCTCCAGGTATTTCCCAACCTGGAGCTAGCAACCCTAGTTTGGATCCAAATCATGGCTGTACAAAATGTGAACTCCTGTCTGTTAAAGCTTGATAGAGATACACCCCCTACAGCAAAGTTCTAATTTCAAACTAGATGTGGCACACAATTGTGTGACCACCATAAAAAATGGTGGGGCCAGAGTCTTCCTTGATATCATCTAACAGGAGTTCCTTGTGATATGACAATGCCCTAGTATTAAATATGAGGAGTGCCAGGACATCATGGCATGTGTGTCTACTTGCAGAAGTTAGGGAAGAGAAGGGAAAAGTCAGACACTGCTTACTGCTGTTGTGTGTTGTTGTTGTTGTTGGGCATGTGGTAGCTTCACCTGGAGTTTGCGCCTAACGAAAATTGGAAACGATGGGGTCATCTCCTGTGTCCAGAGCACAATGTGAATGAATCAAGTACAAAGAAGACAGAAATGTAGAATTATGGCACTAGCAGAAAATTGATTGACTAAATGTGTTAGACAATTATCCTAAACACTTGAGAAATGGTCATTAATTTGTCTCTAGAACACTCTGAAATGAAATATGCTAGAAGCTGATCTTGTTCCTTTGGGGCTCATAGCGACAATTTTGAGCTTACTTCCAAGTAATTGCATTTATGATTACAGTGCCAAGCTACACTCTTAACGGACACTGATTTGGAAATAAGTTCCATAAAAAGAAAATGAATTATACTTCCGTGTTTGCTTGTGTAGGATTAAGGTTTGAGCCACTGCCATACTGGCAGAAGTACAATGGGAATTTGCCCAATCCTTTTCGAAAGGCTTCTAACTATTGGGCATTGCCGTGCCTGGCAGAGAATTATAGATGTAGCCAGTAACTTGTACTAGGTCCCTACAGAAAGCACTAAGAGACAAACCCAATGTTAAAAGTGATATGTGTTGGGTTTAGGGTTGCCAGCTCCGGGTTGGAAAATACCTGGAGATTTTGGAGGTGGAGCCTCAGGAGGGTAGAGTTTAGGGATGCCAGACCCCCCAGTGGGAGTGGGAGTCCCCTGCTTTCAGCTCTACCACTCCCCCCAAGGGAATAACACCAGAAATTAACGTGATGTGCCTATGTGACCTGGAAGTGACTTGGCATGTGGCCCCCCCCGACACTCTAGTTTTGGGGCAGGACTCTATGGTATGGTATGGTTTTGCCCCCAAACCAGAGGCTCATCCTCCCAACATGCCTACATCACTTCCATGCCTACATCACTACACAGGCACATTGCATTAATTTCCAATGTCCCCCCCCCCCCCAATGTTCCCCCTATTGCCGCCAGCTGCTCCAAGGGAACTGGCAATCCTAGTGGAGTTTGGGGCATAATGCCACAGAGTCCAACTTCCAAAGCAGCCATTTTCCCCCAGGTGAACTGATCTCTGTCACCTAGAGATCAGTTGTGATAGTAAGTGGCCTCCAGCCACCACCTGGAGGTTGGCAACCCTAGCTGGGTTGGGGTTCTCCTGACCCTGCTATGCCCTTTTTTGGACAGACATAATGTTGGGGAACTAACATTTCCAACCACCACTGCCACCATCATTATCATCCTATGCAGAGGTCATTTCGGGGGGGAACGCGGGGGAACGCAGTTCCCCCGGGTGAGGTACAGGGGGGCGGGGCACATGACGAAGCCCCTCCCCCTGCTTCCGGCCGCCCCGCTTCCGGCCCTCATTCAGCCAGGAGGAGGCAGGAGAAGAGGGAGGGTAAGTTGCTCCCTCCCTGCCTCTCCCCACCCCTGCCTGCCTGGGGCCAGGGAGGGCCTTCGCGGGGCTTCCTTGCACTCCCGCCAGCCTTGCAAGTCCACCACCGGGCCCCTCATGGGCTCGGCAGTGGAGCTGCAAGGCCGGCACCGGCGGCTGGGACCCTTGGGGGCGGGGTGTGTGGCCTTATGACACATTTCCGGTGATGTCAGGAGGTGTGGCCTTATGACACACTTCCGGTGATGTCAGGGTGTGTGGCATATGCTAATGAGTTATGCTAATGAGTTTCCCTAGCTCTTTTTCTACGAAATGACCCCTGATCCTATGGCATTGTGTGTAGTATAGCCAGGAGATCCTAAGATTGTCTGGCAGCCAGAAGTGCTAGCTCTTTTAGCATTGTCCACCACTATCCTCTTTTAGCATTGTCCACCACTAGGTGGTGAGCTAGATGTTTTTTTTTAAGGCAAGAGGTAGTTTGCCATTGGCTGCTTCTGCATCATGACCCTGGTATTCCTTGGAGGACGCTCTTTTAAATACTAGCCAAGGCTGACCCTGTTTAGCTTCCAAGATCTGATGAGATTGGGCTACCCTGGTCTATCCACCTCAGAGCTGGCGTGCAACACAAGGGGAGCAGGGCCTTCAGCCTTCTCTTCTATGCTATTTTCCGAAGCCATGGGGCGGGGGAGTATATTGGCCTGGCTGTGGGACTCCACATGTACTAACCTCATTCCTGTCACAGGTGGGGTATGGCTTGGCCTTCCCTTAAGTGTAATTGTTCAGTAGTCCATTTCATATTTTATTAGTTTCAGGATACTAGAATACAAAGAATTTCCAGACCAGGTTTTACTCATGCCTGGATAAGCTGGCCAGAGGACTTCTATGAAAGCCCCTGTTAAGGCCTTGTATTCTTTTCCTTGTTTCTCCTGAATAAAGTCACTCTGTGTTGATTAAAAGGGACCCTTTGCATAATCCTGAATGACTGCAAAATCTTACAGTAAGGATCTTATTTGAGTCTGGCTGACTAACAAGGCAGAGTTCAAAGGACTCTCTTATACAAGGCTGAGAGGTCCCTGTGTGGCATATCCTAGACATGGACAAGACCCAGCGCTCATTAGTTGGCTGGCAGGGGACTTAGTGGCAGCAAATGAAGGCCTAGGCCTCCATTGCTCACAACACGGTGATGTCACTTCTACCATAGAGTTAGGGTTGCCAAATCGGGCCGGGGGGCGGGGAACCCCCCGCTTCCGCGGCCCGATTTCTGCCGCAGGGGAATTCCGGGCCGGGGGGAACCCCACCCCCCAAGCTGCGTCACCAGAGGTGACGCAGCCACGTTGCCGACGTTGGGGGCGTGGCTGAGCTTGTCGGAGGGGAAAACCATATATAGAGAACCTAAATAGAGTTTTTTGCCTAAAAACCAGAGCAAGCATATCACCAGCAATGCCAGCATAGGCCTCTCTTTGCTCCTGGTAAGTTCCCCTATTATGTACTGATGGAGCTTGGGTCTGAGCGAAGGCTCCAAAGGCCTTCAAGACTATTGGTTGTATTGCCGGTAACGGCCAATTATGTTTGTTGCTTATTACCCTACTAGTCGAAAATCCCATTGTAGAATGAATATAACAGGATCTAGGAGGACTGCGGGGTCGAAGGCCAGCTGGAGAAGCCCCGGGGAGACATTTAAATGTCCCCCCCTGGGCTCCTGTGGCCTTTCCAGCTCGTCTGCCTCGACAGGCAAGCTGGGATGGGTGTGGGGGGCTGTAGCAGGCTTCTCTGGTCGGAGAAACCCGTGGGCTCTGTCACTGTTGTTGGCTCGGAGCACACTGAGTCCGACTGGCTGGCCGCGGCTTCTGTGGGCGGACCCCTCAAGGCAGGCAGCCAATGCAGCCAGCGCCTTGGCAGTGGCAGTTCATGCGGCCAACTGATTTTGGCGCGCATAGAACCTTGCCACCCCAAGTGGCTTTTATATAATAAGGAAGGATAGCTGCACTGTTAATAGTTATTTTGTATATAGTTCATGCAAATGAAGGATTCTAGCTGCCTACTTGGTATTGGTTGTTGTTTAAGGTAGGTGTGGTTTTTACAAGTATAAATTGGTTCCTGTTGAGCCTGTGTCTTTGGTTCCGAAGTTCAATAAAGAAGCATGTTATTATGAAAAGAGCTGCCTCGTCTCAATACTTAATACCCCTCAGCCCCTGCCAGTTGCCAGGAGGTACTTGGCAACCATAAGTGATCCAGTGAATTCATAGCTGAAGCAATTAATCTTACAGTTAGGGTTGCTAGGTCCCTTCGTTGAGCTAGTGGGGGGATTTTGGGGGGTGTTCCGAGAGTGGGCGGGGAATTCGCGTGATGTACTGATGTCACCCGGAAGTGACGTCAGCCGTTGGCAATGTCGGGGGTGACACTCTGCTTTTTGGACAAAACTCTATGTTAAAAATAGACTCTATAGAGTTTTGCCCAAAAAGCAGAGCATTGCCACACTGATGTCACCAATGCACTGACATAACTTCCAGGTGATGTCAGTGTGTCGCGCGAGGTGGCACTGTTGGGGGGAACTTTCCTCCCTCCGGCCAGTTGGCTGGTGGTGGGCAGGAGCCGGCGAGAGTGGAGGATCCCCTGCCCCCACCTGAGGAATGCTATCCTTACAGTGCAATCCTAAATCTTCTGAGAGCCAGGAGGCTGCCAGGCTGTCCTTGCTTGCATGCTGTGAGGAACAGCTGGACAACTAGGTGAAGTCACTCAGCACTGAAGAGGATTCCTCTGTGGCTCTCACTGTTGACTTGTTCCTGACCACAGTGCTGCCACAGCTCTCTCTGTGTCTGCTACCTATGGCTCTGGCCCCAAAGTCCATGACACTGCTGGGGGTCATAGTTCTAGTTTCTTGTCTTCCTGTCACATGGATCTGATGTCACATGACTTCCTGTGACATGCTGGCATCTCAGTGGGCCCAAAGCAGGATGGGGCCTGTGTCTGGAAAGGCTGAAGACTACTGCTATAATGGTTAGGGTGTCCGACAAGTCTGGGAGATCCTGGGAGACCCAGTCAAATGCCTGCTTAGACATATCGCCAAGGATAACCTCGGTCAGGCGCCATCCTGCAGCCTTATCGACTTCATGTGGTCACCTTGGACTCCTTAGAGGAAGAACGGCATAAAAATGCAATCCATGGCTTCTTGATCCCCAGCTCTTTCTGTTAGCCAGTCCTCTACACAGATCTCCCTGTCGCCGGTCAGATTCTTTGTAAGTGTTAATGTTAATTCAGAAAACTTTCAAGGGAATGAGATAAACAACCTCTCCCCGGGCTCTTAAGAAACATACAGACATATCTATTTTCTTTTAGTGTCTTGCACTGTTAGCAAGTGACAGTTTTGCAAATTGCTAGTAAAGAACTTAAATGTCTAATTAGATCTCGAAGATGTACAAGAGTTTGAAGAACGTGATTGATGCCCGCAAAGGTACGGCTCCCTAATGGAGCCATCCTGACAGCAGTTGCAGAAGCCCATTTAACGGCTGATGCCTTGTTGTGATCCGTGTTGTCATTTTTTCATTACTGATTAAAATTAAAAATCTGCTTGGCAAATCCATTGTAAAAAATTTCCTTCATGAAAATCGACGGGTACAAATTATTTTGTCAATCGCCTGGCAATCAAAATGAGAGTGGAGATTGTTTCATGCCCATTTCCTTTCCTCCCCCCCCCCTCTGCTTTTTTGGCTCACACCAATGACTTCTGATAACAAAGTTTTTAAAAGCATAGGTGGCAGCATTGCCAATACTTTTTTATAAAGAGAGAGAGAGAGAGAGACAGCTTCATCCATAGTTTTGGATGAAATGAGCTTTTCCTTTGTCCTCGTCCTCCTCCCCCCTTTTCTGAAGGGGAAAAGAAGAATTTTTCTTCTTCTAGGACTCATTCTCTGTTGCATAATTGTCTAATGCTGTGTAATGACAGGTGAATAATACTAATAAAAGACTTTATTAGGAGGAAAGTCTTGTTTTGAAAAGTGCAAGCAAAAAGAATGTCAAAAAGACAGAGTGGAAAAAAAAAGATCTTGCTATGGCTATTTTCTGAGACAGCAGAAGTTTTTGCTTTCTGACTTTCAGACAGGGAAAACGAAACCCTTGGAACGGACGAAGCTGCTAAGCAGTTTTTCAGTGGGCCACTGAAGCTGTCTCTTGAACATCACCTTGGTACGAAGATCTTGATATGTGGCGATGGTTACCACCATGACGGGAACAGCCTCATCCAATAATTATTTTGTATCAAGCCACTGTTCATTTCACATGGGGAGCTGTGTCGGTTTGCAGTAGAAGAGCAAGATTCAGTCCAGTCGTACCTTAGAGAGCAACCAGATTTCCAGGGTATAAACTTTTCAATATCAAAGCTCACTTTTATCTGATGAAGGAAGCTTTGACTCTCAAAAGCTTCTGCCTTGAATCTTGTTGGTCTTTAAGTTGAGACACGACTCGAATCTTGCGAAGCCACTGTGAAGGGCACAAGAGCAGGCCCAGCCTATTTTTTTAGTCTGTAGTCAACTAACTATTTCCACACACTTGTCGATTCAGCTCATGTTCTGCTCACCAGTAGCAAACAGGGAGCATGTTTTTGTTGAGTCGTTTGGCTGTTTGTAAGGAGCTGCAGCCCGTTTGGGTGGCTTGCTTGTTTATCAGTATGGTGTAATAGGCAGTGTTTCATGCCTGCACATTTTCACATAGTCTGATGGGAGTCCTAGTCCCAACACCCCTTGTTATTGCTGGTTGCTCTTCAGTAGCCAATCATTTAAATAAAATGAGCAAACTAGTCAGCCAGCCAGTGATTGCAAATCCTGTGTTTTTAGAAAAATCTTATGATTTAGAATTTGCAAATAAAGTTTCCTGAGGTCAGAATGGACTGCTGGGTGGGAACTTGGGAAAGACTATCAACACTGCCTGCAGACAAGCCAATTAGATCCTGAAGAGAGTGGCCCTTATATTTCTCAGGATGCCCAGGTCCATAAACACAGATTACACTTCATTGAGACAGCTTCTAATGCTTTACCTTTTCTCCCCTCATGCTTGTTATGCTCAATGAGGAACACGGACTCATGGAGGCAGATGAGGAAGAGGAAGAAGACAAGCTGGAGAAAGAAGAGGAATGCTATTCTTCTGTTTTCTTTGGTATTTTAGATGTGAAGCTATTGATCTCTTGCTTTCCTTTGAGATCTTTAGTGTATATATATATATATATTTCCCCCCCAAAATCAATCCACTTTTGTTATGCCTTGCTTTTGGTCTCTGTGCCTCGTTGTGAACATTTCAGACAAGGCAAGCCACGGTGGTACAGAACATTCGCTTGCAGAGGTGACCCAGATGTTCGATGGGGTCTCTCTGTAACATTCACCTTTAGGTATATGTTTGTGCATTCTTTTTTTTATAAACAGAATGGAAGCCGTACCATCTTTTTCCAGAGGAAAGGTCAGGGAGTCTGTATGTGTGTCTGTTTTCCCTTTCCAACTGTTGATAAAGTTGCAGTGCAGATGTTGATGCTGCGGCCTGCTATCCTTCGAAGTACAGCGGGGTTTGCTGCCTCTTTCCAGACAATTGCACTGAATTGTTGCTGCTTCGTTGGTTATTGTTCGTGGTGTGGGTAATAATTGAAGACAATGGGTCGGAGGAGAAGAAAGAAAGAAACAAACAAAAAGGGCAAGCCAGAAGCCTTGGCTCCTAAGAAAAGGACTCACGGATCTGTTTTTAATCCTTTCATTAATTTAAATCATTTTTACAAGGGAGAGAAGTGCCAAGAAATACTAACTTATGTTGCGTTGTTTATTTTTGCCTTCGGAACCAAAGCGTGAGAGAATGCTCACTTGGCGGAAAGGTGGGGGGGAGGTGGAATTCAGGGACAGAGTGTCAACCTCAGCTTATTAATGAAGATCATTTATATGACAGGAGCTTCCAGAATATTCTCCGGGCATTCAGACTTCACCATGCGCAGGCTGCTGCATATTGCCATCCGTGGCAGCTCTTTTCATGCAGTAAGTGATCCTTGTTACCCTCTCTCAGTCGGGGGTTCGATTTTTGTTAGTTTTAGGCATGTGGCCAGGGATCAAGATACTCAACAAGGGCACACTTGTAGATATATTCATGATCATTAAAATAAATAAATAAATAAAGGCAATGAATGTAAGAACACTAGTCTCAGTTGTTCTCTTTTGTTTCTCATAACAACTATAGTCCTGCTTTTGACATGGCTTAATCTTATTTTTAAGCAAAAGGGATTTGTGCCTTTGACATGCACCCATATCACATAAACTCATTTAACTGTCTGGAACAATGGTTATGCAGTTTATGTGTTGTCCAGAAGTATATTTGAAATACGAGGGTGTATGTGTGTGAGAGAGATGATCATTCCGCCCTCTCTAAATGGCGCTCCAGTTCTCAGTGAAAACTGAGGATTATTCTCTGCATCACTAGACCTTCGCAAATGTTACATTTGGGGGGATCCAACTGCTCATACTTGGTTGCCATTTTGACTGAAGAGGGAAATGTGCATTTTCAAACTTTGGAATAAGTGAATGGAATGCTACGTCCCCCCCCCCCTCCTGGGGTACAGAGTTGCACATACCAAACCTGGAATCCATTTCCCTATTCAGGTGACCATGTATATTGGGAGCATTCCAGTATTCACAGTTGGATTCCCCCATAACATAACATCTGAAAAGGTCTACTAGTGATGGGCAAATGCAGTCTACCTCCCAAAGCAGCCATTTCCTCTAGAAGAAGTAGAGTAAATGCTTTAAATCAATAACAAACAAACAAATAAGTATGTATGTAGTGTGGAGCTCAGTTATAATACCAGGAGACCTTCAGCCCCCACCTGGAGGTAGGCAAGCACTGGGATGCCAGAAGTCCCCCGAATGACATATCCCAAAGCTTCTTGTATTTCTGACATTGCTGAGCATCCTTATGGCAGCATTCTAGGTTCAAAGAGTGCTATGTAGGGTTGCAAATCCTGGCCTGGGAAATTCCTGGAGATTTGGGGGTAGTGCCTGCGGCAGGGAAAATTCAGGGAAGGATTTCATCTAGAATCTACAGTATGCCATGAAGCTCTCCCCCCCTCTGAAACTGCTATTACTGAGGGTATGCCAGAAGGAACAAAAATGTGTTTGCTTGCTGACAAAAGACAGCGAAAGAAGGGGACGGATGACTATCTCTGGGGAGGGAGTTCCATAAAGTAGGCACCACACCTGAGAAGAGCCTCTGTCAGGTTGCCACCTGCCTAATCTCTGAAAGGTGGGGCACCCAAGCCATGGCCTCAGAAGATGACCACAGTGGTTGGATTGGTTGATATGGAGCAGATGCTCCTGAAGGTACACGGGTCCCAAGCCATGTGTGCGTGTAAAGCGTCATCAAGTCACAATCAATTTACAGTGACCCTGAAGGGTTTTCAAGGCAAGAAATGAGCAAAGGTGGTTTGCCATTGCCTGCCTCAGCATAGCAACCCTGGACTTCCTTGGTTGGTCTACTATCCAAATACTAGCCAGGGCTGACCCTGCTTAACTTCTGAGATCTGATGAGATCGGGCTATCCTGGGCTTATCCAGGTCAGGGCAGAGAGGAACAGAGTTGGTTTCCCACTGGTTACATTCTCTGTAGCAACCCTGGACTTCCTTGGCAGTCTCCTATCCCTTGCTTCGTTTCTGAGATCTGATGAGATCCAGCTAGCCTGGGCTAGCTGGATCACAAGCCGTACAGGACTTTAAAGGGTCAACACGAGCACCTTGAACTGGGCCTGGAAACAAACTGGGAACCTATGTAGAGGGGCCGAGACCTAAGTGGTATGGCCCCCACAACCCATCCTGATTACGTCATTCTGTAGAAACTGAAGTTTCCCAATACTTTTCAAGGGCAGCAACACATAGAGCACATTGAAGAACTATAACACAGATGAGGGCAGAAAGGGCAGAGTTTTGTAATAAAATGAAACAAAAGAAGGATGCTACCAGGGTGTACAGTACATTAGCCAGGTTATTTTCTTCCCTGGACAGGCTGCATCTGGTAAAACAGTCGAAACTGCTAAAAGGCATGCCTGATCACCAGCTACCACCTGCTATAGTCTGAAATGTTGGGTGGGGTTATGTAAGAAACCCAGGATTGCCACTGGAGACAGCAGCCCTGTGTACAGATTGCCTTTTGTCTTGATATCATTATTCTGGGTATTTTCACAACCCCGCGATCAAAAGCTAATCATATGGAATCGGGCTGGTGACGTGGACTGCATACTGAAATCTGAGACTGAGAAGGAGATTGGATCTATACCCCCCCCTTCACTACCTGAAGGAGTCTCAGAGCAGTTTCCATTTCTCTCCCCACAACAGGTGCCCTGTGAGATAGGTGGGGCTGAGAGAGCTCTTTTGAGAATTGCTCCTGAAAGAGCAGCTCTGAGAGAACTTGTGACTGACCCAAGGTCACACCAGCAGCTGCATGTGAAGCAGTGGGGAGTCAAACCTGGTTCTCCCAGATTAGAATCCATGCTCCTAAACACTATACCAAACTGGAGGGAGGGATGACACAGGACTCCCATTTTTGGTGGCAGCCCTGCGTTTCTCAAAAAACCTAGTCCTACCCAAGGAACTGCAGGAGCCACCTGGTACAAATGAGGCATTTTTCCCCCCTTATTCAGCCTCTTCAATATTCAGACAATGCATTAGGAAAGCACGCAAAGGTTTAAATGCATTTTTTCTTGCGAAACCATTTTTTAAAAGTGTGAAACCACAACAGTTTTTTGCTACTCTTGTAACCTCAAAAAAATATTGCCAAATAATTTAAACCATGTTTTACAAAAAGCATGCTTCTCTTATGCTGACATTGCGAGGGCCAAGCTTCAGCTCCTGGCACGTGTTTATAGGCGGAGATGTTGACCTCCGAAAAGTAGAGCATGTGGTAGAAATTCAGCCCACAGAAGAGTGTGTGGGCGTTATTAACTCAGTGTCTAGGAAAGCCAGGAAGGGCTAAATCCGAACTTCATCTCCACACAGCTATATTCATTGATTTCAGGTTGTTATGTAATCTCCTGTTACTGCCCTGGCCCCCGAATATTATCGTAACCAGCACTGGTGTAACTCCATAAAAGCGGAACGTCAGTGTGGTTTTCGTTTTATGGATGTTATTGCGAGCATTTATGCAATTTCAGAGCTGCAGCTAATTGCAACGTCATTCTGTGGTTTCTTCCTTAACCCGAAAGAATGAAGTCGGACCTTCAGGAAAACAGGTTTGAGATCTTTCCTAAAACTGTACACCTTTTGAATCACAGATTGACAGACAAGACCAAACAGCTATGTTGTACACACCCCTGCTGCCCAAAGGCAGGGATATCCGTCCACAGCTACAGAATTCACTAGGGCAGGCTTCCCCACGGACACCTTTCCTGCACCCACCAAGTGTTTTTAGAAAGTGGGGGAAAGCCTGGTGGGGCTCTTGCCCAGCAGGATTTATTATTTGAGATCTGGTTGGCTACGCAAATTTTTAAGAAGTTGCTTCAGCAGCAGCTGCCGCCATGACACAAGGATCTTCACAGCGTGACTGAGGTAAGCTGTGTGTATGCAAGAAAATATTTTTCAACGATATGTTCATTCTATAACTCATTCTGTTAGACAGAGGTTCTGACTGCAATGTTCAACAGTCACTACTAAAGTTATACAAGAACTTTACTCCCTGACATTTTGTGGTTGGCTCTGCCTCTTGTGGCAGCCATTTTGTGGTTGCGGCCACCCTCCGGTTCCAGAATTCCAAAGCGGCCTGCAGGCTCAAAAAGGTTGGAGCTGGAAACTCTAGTTGCATACCCCCAATCTTGTGAAGCCCTGGAGCAGTTTGCCTCCCTGTGTGCCACCCTTGGAATTCCGACCACGATGTCTTGAAAGCCCAGCCTGACCCTTGCTTGAAAAGTGGACTTATGCCAGTTGACTCAGGCAAGCACAGCCACACCGTCACCCTTTTCAAAGGGTCTTTGTAATCTGTTTTCGCTGCTGGCTGCTAACAGAGTTTTGGTGTCATTTCAGATACAACCGTTTTGACTCCCAGCCCCTAGGATTTTATTTATCTTTTCCCCCCAAAGCCCCTTGGTTACCCTTTGCAAAGAGGGGCTGAGCCTTTTAAAAAAAACTTTCTTTCTGTTTTCAGGCAATCTTTGTGCCTCTGAATCGCTGTAGTGTGGTGATTGAAAATGTATTTATTGACTTTATTTATATCCTGCCTTTCTCTGCAACGGAGACTCAGAGTGGCTTAGGCTGTTTTCTTCTCCTCTGTTTTATCCTCACCGCAACCCTGTGAGGTAGGCAAGGCACCCAGCCAGTTTCCATAGCAAAGCAGGGATTCAAACCGAGGTTTCCCAGAAACCAGTCTAACACTTTACTGCGCCACGCTGGCTTCAGAAAGTGCCACCCTTTTTCCTGCCTTTTTCACACCATTTTTAAAAAGATTTTATTTGAAATTAAACATATAACATATAACACGTAACAAACATATAACAAACAACAAATAACATAACAACAAAGAGCGTAACAAGGCAATAATGATTCAAACACCACATTCTTTTTTGGCTGGGCTCAATTCAAGGTGATGTTGACGTTTAAAGCTCGATATGGTTTAGGACAGCATGCAGTCTGGAACCTGGGGAGGCCAGGTGATGGACTTCAATTTCTTACCTGTGTATAGAAATGAAGGGGAATCTCAAGCATCTAAAAGCAGCAATACTTTCAAAACCAGGTATGGCCAGTTAACTGCACAAATGATCCGATTGGCTACCTGGGGTGGCACAGCTGGAGGAGGCCAGTGTATGTGGGACAAGCCATGCCCATTGTCACATCTCAGAATTGTCCCGCCACCACACCACCTTGGTTCAAGGTGAGCTCCAGTGGCTCTGTCGCTGTAATGCCTTCAGCCAAACTTGGGAGGGTGAGGTAAACTGGTGACATCGTAGGACACCAAAAAAGAGGTGCCCTTCACAGGCAGATTTGAACCACTCGATTTCTGCTGCATTGGAAACCTAAACAAATTGTGGGGTTTTTTTTAAACAGCTTGCTTCAGAACCGTACATTTGTTCACAACACTGTGAAGTGATCAGCGCCACTCTCATCAGAGTGATACATTCATAATCACCTCATGGCTGCCTTCTCCCAGCTACAGCCATTACCACTGCGCCTTTGATCCTTGGCCTACAGCCTGGCTATTCTTTGCTTCTGTAGCAACAGTCCCTTCCTTCTCTTCTAGTTTATGAACCACGGGAATGGGTTGATTGTCGCTCACCACAGCAATTGCTCATCACAGCAAGTGCTGCCCACTTCGGCTCCTAGGGTGGTCTAGCGTGAGATCACCCATCTCCAGAATATGTAGGGCAGGCAGTCTTAGGTTGGGAAATACCTGGAGATTTGGGGGATGGATCCTGGAGAGGGGAGGGACCTCAGGAGGGCATAATGCCATAGAGTCCACCCTCCAAAATAGCCATTTTCTCCAGGGGAACTGATTGGTTGTTTGGAGCTCAATTGTAATAGCGGCAGATCTCCAGGTGCTACCCGGAGGCTGGCAACGCTAAGTATATGCTTGCAATGCAAAATTAGGATTCTCACCTCTCCAGTTATCTTTCTGTTCTGCTCCTTCTATTTTGATATTCAAGGTGAATTAAAAAAAAAAAAATCACGCAGTCAATACGAAATGGAAATATTCCCATTGGTTTTCTTTATGCCTGAGTTATCATAAACAATGTGCTGTTTACCTCTCCTCTAGTTAGGGGATTTTTTTTTGCTCTTCTGGAGCCATCTGTCAGTGACCGTAACATGATTAAACAGCTACATGGCTGAGGCTGTTATGGTACCATTCCCTCCTCTGACCACCATCGACGGTCTCTGTGTTTGAATTTTGTTTCACTCCCTGAGGTTGTAGGTTAAATCCTGACTGGAACGTTGAACTTATAAAGAACATTTTTACCTGGCACGCGACCCTTTCCAGATCAATAACACTTCGCTTTCCTTGTCTCTGCCTGTTTCTACTGATACCCAAACACACACAATCACATACAGGATCTTTGTCCCGAGCCTCTGAAACCTTAGGGTGCCATTTTGGAGGTTGTGAAGAATTTATTGTACGAATCATAATTTAGGTGGCTTTCAATTACATTTTTGGGGTGGGTGGGTGGGCATCAAGACATATTGCCCGTAGTAATGTTTGGCTCACGTTTCACAAAAGGTCGCTGTGACAAAGCCTTGTGGCACGTATGTCAAACACCTCCTTTCTGCATATTAAGGAAATGAAACGGCTTTCAAAGAAAAGGGGACCCCTGGGTTAAATGTTTCTTGTCGAACTGGACCGCATACTGGTGAAATTCAATGTCCCCAGTGTTCCTGGGCGAAAAAAGAAAGAAAGGAGAATGAAAGAAAGAAAGACAAAAAGGAACACAAATGTATAATGTCACAAACTAAGCTGATCTAAATGAAAGGCCTTCTATCCTAACATTTAGCTTTTATAGAGCTCGTTACTACAGTAATAGAATTCTCAGCAAATTTCAAACTGAAATTTCCATCTGAAGTGTTTTTGGAAGGCTATTATTACCGACCTTCTAATTTCCACTGTAGCTAAGCATGTATTAATAACGCAGAGAGGTGAGGCAACCGCTGCTACATCCAATAGTGCTTGACATTTAGTAGATGAATTAAAGTTTACAGTCCAATTGGTTTTTAACCAGTAATATTAGAGATCTTTGTTGCGAGCTTTTCTTTTCTCAGCTCTTTTCTTCCCCTCCCCGTCCCCTTATTATAATTAGTCATTTCCATTATTTATATTTCCCCCCTTTTCATTTGTCACTTCTTTCACTGCAATGGAGCTTCAAGCATCATGGACTGTGAGGCCAATTTGCGTCGCACAGTTTTGAATTCTTGAAGAGAATTGAGGCTAAATTCTCTTCTGATTTTACACCCATACTAACCTTGATGTAGGGACACCCACAGCATATTTACACCAGAAATGTAAACTGATCGTTCATTACCTCTCCACAGGGGATCTTGGGAACTGTAGTCCTGTGAAGGTAGTAGAAATTTCTAACACTCGTCGGCATTCTCATCAAACTACAATAACCAGGATCCTCTGAGAAAAGCCATGAAGCTGACAGATTTGTTGCATGGATCTGTCACAAAAGGTCAATGGAGCCAGTTTGGTGTTGTAGCTAAGTGTGCGGACTCTAATCTGGGAGAACTGGGTTTGATTTCCCACTCCTCCACTCGCAGCTGCTGGATGACCTTGGGCAAGCCATAGTTCTGTCAGAGCTGTCCTTGAAAGAGCAGTCTCTTTCAGAGCTCTCTCAGCTCCGCCTACCTCACAGGGTGTCTGTTGTGGTGAGGGGAAGGGAAAGGAATTTGTAAGCAGCTCTGAGACTCCACGTGAAGGGGGGGGGGTTATAAATCCAATCTCGTCTCTCTTCTCTTCTTCAAGCCTTAATATTGTGCAAGTTGCTTGCACAAACCCCACGGAAGTGGATTAAACTTGTACAGCAGAAATGCCCTAGGGATAGAACCCTGTTGTTTTTTCCTCAGTTGGGCAAAAGGCAGCACCGTATTGCCGTAACGTGAGAATACATAGGTCCCAGCTGGTATGCGCAAGAGTTTAAAGGTGATTCTCCTACAATACTTGCTTACATTGAAGAAGACTGGGGTAGGTGATTGAGGTAGGACTCCTGTTCTCCCTTCTCTGTTGCCCACCAGGTCATTGTGGGCCAGCAAGAGATCATTATTTTTAAAAAGCAGTGTTGTGCCAAAGGGGAGAGATCACTTCCTTTGAATACCTGGAAGTGATGTCATGTCATCACTGTGATATAGATGCAATACTCTAGGGTTTGGACAAAACTCTATGGCTTTATATTATTCCCCCATCCCCATGCCTTCCCTCTCCAGGTGGCTGGATAGAAGTTCAGGGTCGGAGAGCTGTGCTCTCAGGAAAATCATGTGGCAGAGACCCCTGGAATGGGTGCGGCAAGGCTGAGAAGAAACCAGACCTGCCACTGCTTGCCTCTGACTGGCAGCAGCATCCTCACCTGCTTCCTCTCTTCCCAACTAGCCCAGATTTAGCAGGCCTTGGCGGGGGGCTGGGATGCCATGGCAAAACTCCTTGAACTCCTTGCCATTAATTAATTTAATCTGATTTAATCTAATAAAGGGAATGAGAGAGTTAGGTGTTGAAGTAATTAATTAATTAATTGATGGTGGCTATCAAGTTAGGTGCTCTTATTGTGGAATTGAATTGTTTGTTAAGGTCGGCCTTTACTAATTGTATATGGTACAGTGATTGCAATTATTGATTAAATTTAGTGAGTAGGAAATAAAATAAATAACAATAAAATAAATAAATAAATAAATAAAATCTTATATCAATTGAGGGAAGGGGGTGGGTTTGTAACGGTCTTTATTTATTTATTTACTGGCCGATACCTAGTTTTAATTGGCAATCATTTGCTAGTTTATTTGTGGTAGGATAGGCTGTATATTGGTAGTAGCAATATTGTTGTTGTGCACTTTATTATACCATCTAAATTGAGCACTATATGGAGCGCTTCTTCTGCTCTGCTGGCGGCCTGAAGCTAGTGGAGCCCGCCAAGGGCAATGATGCGATCCAGGGTATTCCGGTGCTCCTGGGGGGGGGGAGTATAGTGGTGGGAGCAGGTAGAGTTTTGTGCGAAGAGGGCGGAGAAATGGGAAAGCTCGGCCCTCTTCCAGCCTGCGTCCCATCCCGAGGGATGTTGGCGGTGGGGCTAGGAATTTTAACCCCTCCGACATTGGTGTTGTGTAATGCCAGGTCCATAAATAATAAGACCATGATCCTTAGGGACTTCTTGCAACAGCAGAATGTGGACTTGGTGTGTGTGATAGAGACCTGGGTGAGGGAAGGGGAGACAATGGCTCTCTCCCAACTCGCCCCTCCTGGGTTTTCGGTCCTTCACCAATCTCGGACTAGGGGCCGGGGGGGAGGAGTGGCTCTATTCATACGGGAGGCTAACTCCTTTAGGGCGCTTCCACCTCCGAGGATCACGGGCATTGAGTGTGCTGGCCTGGTCTGGGAGGCTGGGGAGAGTTTGGTGATTTGGCTGGTATACCGGCCGCCTAACGCACTGGCCAATAGCCTGCCATCCCTGATGGAGGCCATAGCAGGCTGGGCACTGGAACACCCTAGACTGATTGTCTTAGGTGATTTCAATGTCCATGCTGGTGACACGACCTCTACTCAGGCAACAGATCCGGTGTCGTCCATGCCGGCACTGGGACTCTCCCAATATATAACGACCCCCACGCACCACGCAGGGCCCACGCTCGATTTGATTTTCATGGCGGGGGTTACAGTGGACCGGGTTACTGCTTCGGCAGTTCTATGGTTGGAGCACCATGCCCTGTTTAGGCAGCGAGCGTATTTTGGCTCGCCCATGGAGCTAGATGGACCCTGTGCGGCTCCAGATGGCCCTGCGGGATCCGATGCCCCCTGGCGGCTCGTTGGATGAGCTTGTGGAGGACTGGAATAGCCGGCTCTCCGCTGCCATCAACGAGATCGCTCACAGTGCCCTCTATGCCCCCGCACTAAGCTGGCTCCTTGGTATACCCAGGAGTTACGGCTGATGAAGCGGGAGCTCAGACGGCTAGAGAGACGGTGGCGTCGAACTTGAGATGAAGCAACAAGAACATCTTATTGGACGTTTATGAAAGCCTATGAGATGGTGGTCAAAGCCGCAAAGAAGGTTTTCTATGCAGTGGTGATTGTGTCCGCTAGCACTCGCCCAGCCCAATTATTTAGGACAATTCAGTCAATAACAGCTCTGCCACAGGACAGACCAAATGCTAGTGAATTGGACATTGGTTGTGAGGCTTTTGCGAGCTATTTTGTGGATAAAATCTTGGTGCTCTGCCACGACCTCCCCGCTACTCTTGATACAGTGAGTGAGCTTGAGGTCAATTGCACGTCTTTGGGTTCGATTCTGGATCACTTCGGCCCTCTCAGCCTGGAGGAAGTTGACAGCTTGCTCACAGCTGTGCACCCAACCTCTTGCAGTCTTGATCCATGCCCCTCCTGGCTTATTAAATCTGGCCATGGGGGGTTTCAAGGTGCCCTAAGGGAGATTATCAACAAGTCCCTCTTAGAGGGGCAATTCCCTGGGGCACTCAAGGAAGTGATGGTCTGCCCTCTCTTGAAAAAGCCATCTTTAGACCTGGCTGAATTGGCTAACTACCGGCCGGTCTCCAATTTGCCCTATTTGGGCAAGCTGATTGAGAGGGTGGTGGCGATACAGCTGCAGGGTTTTCTGGATGACGTTTCCGTGTTAGATCCCTTCCAGTCCAGCTTTCGCCCGGGTCATGGGACGGAGATGGTGCTGATTGCTCTGACTGACGACCTCTGGAGGCATCTGGATCGAGGCGGAACGGCAGTGCTGTTGTTGTTAGATCTGTCGGTCGCGTTTGACATGGTTAACCATCAGCTACTAGTCCACCGCCTTGCTGACGTGGGGATTAGGAGGCTCGCCTTGCCTCCTTTCTTCAAGGTCGGGAACAAAGGGTGGCACTAGGGGAACAGCAGTCCAGGAGGCACCCACTTGAGTGTGGTGTGCCTCAGGGGGCTGTGCTGTCCTCAATGTTATTTAACATCTACATGCGCCCCCTTGCCCAGATTGCCCGGAGGTATGGGCTGGGATGTCACCAGTATGCTGATGACACCCAGCTCTATCTGATGTTAGGCAGCCAGTCGGACTCCAGACCAGATGATCTGGATGGCGCTTTGCAGGCCGTAGCCGGGTGGCTCAGACTGAGTCGGCTGAATCTGAATCCAGTGAAGATAGAGGTCCTGTGCCTGGGTCGGGGTGGTTTGGGGTTGGGGATCTCACTCCGGACCTTTTTTTTGGGGGGGCTCATTGGTCCCAGCGTCTGAGGTTTGGAGTTTGGGAGTGCTCCTGGATTCCTCCCTTACCATGGAGGCCCAGGTAGCCTCCACTGCCAAGTCGGCCTTCTATCATCTGAGGCTGATTAGGCAGTTGGTTCCCTTCCTTGACCGTGCTGACCTGGCTATAGTGATCCATGCGATGGTTACCTCGAGACTAGACTATTGTAATGTTCTCTACATGGGGCTGCCTCTGTCGTGGATCCGGAAGCTGCAGCTAGTGCAGAATGCTATGGCCAGGCTGTTGATGGGTCTCCCTAGATGGGAGCACATCCAGCCTGTGCTGAGGACACTGCACTGGCTGCCAATAGTATACCAAATCTGCTTCAAAGTGCTGGTTCTTACATTTAAAGTCCTATATGGCCGGGGTCCAAAATACCTACGGGACCGCCTTTCCCCATATATACTCCAGAGAGCACTACTGTCTGTGTCTCAAAATCAGTTGACCCTCCCTGGCCCAAGGGAAGCCAGGCTTGCTGCTACTAGGGCCGGGGCCTTCTTGATGGTGGACCCTACCTGATGGAACGAGCTCCCGGAGGAGATCAGGGCCTTGCGGGACTTTTCAGAGTTCCGCAGGGCCTGCAAGATGGAGCTCTTCCACCGGGCATATAACTAGGGGCTGCCGCTGTCTTAGTGCATGGCCTGTAATGTTGACATCAGCAGCTGCCTCAAGAATGAGCAACATAACATTCAAACACTTATGTGGAATAACATTGAAGCACTTTATTTGAAAACATCTCATTTGTTTATTTATCTGCCGCCAGTACTTTGTAACATTTGTAATGTATTATTTTAATTGTTGTGTTTTAATTCTGTACTATTTATGTTTTTATTTTGTATTGTTGTATTGTGTTGGAAGCCGCCCTGAGCCTGCTTTGTGGGGAGGGCGGGGTATACATTTGATTATAAATAAATAAATAAAATTGCCTTTCAGTCTTTGGACTGTCTGGCCTCATTGCTCCCAGGCCAAACAATGAGGGCTTAGGGCCCTAGAAGTGGTAGGTAGCCTGCCAGACTGCAAGCCCACCAGGATTTTCCTCAATGGCCATAACGGTCAATCCACCCATGGGCCATGCTTAGAGTTGCAGCCAGCAACTGGCAACCTGCTAGAGTCCAGGGGGGTTGGGACATGGTGCAGCAACATCAGGTGACAGTGTTATATCACTTCCAGGGAAAACCCGGAACTGCCATCATGCCTCTCTAGGGACTGTCAGAAACTCTGTGGTAAAAATCCAGAACTACCATCATGTCTTTCTAGGCACTGTCAGAAACTCTATGATAAAACCACAGTTTCCTTTGAGTCCTAGAGAGGTATCATGTCACTTCTGGGGAAAATCAAGAAGATATAATGTTGTTGCCTGACTGCAAGTTTGATCTCTCCCCTTCCACCAGTTGCCAGAGTGCCAGTGGGCAAGTAATGGTAAGACTAGCTGTGCTCTAGAAGCATGAGACCTGCTCACCTATGGCGATATCCCAAATTGTTGCAGCAGGCATGTAAATACTGGAACTTAGCTGGATTAATATTGGATGTGTAGGAATCATGCAGTCAGCCTTATCCTCTGGGCTCTGGGAACCATATTAGACATAATATGGGATTCTCCTTGAGGATGGCAGCTTCCATATCACAAAAGTAGGGCCCTAGAGAATTGGGACAAACTTACAAATGCCACCCAAACAATTGATCATAACAAGCCAGAAATAAATATACATAGACAAAAGGAATATGAAATAATGAGGAGATATGAGGAAACATACCATTCTGCCTTGTACGTAATGCAGAAAACTTGAAAAGAGATCTAAAGCAGTGATGAGATTGAATTTTGCAAGCTTGCAGCTTGCCTTGCTTTTGCGAGATCTTGCCTTGCTTTTGAGAGAAATGAGCAAATGAGTCATTAGTTTTGAAGCGTTTTCTGTTTCCTTGCATCCATATCCCCCCTGTTAAAAATGTATGCATTTTTAAAATGATAGGGGTGATGTTGTATAGAAATGGCATAGAAGTGGTATGAAATGCTGCCGATGAGACAAGAGAATCATGAACCACAATAACAAAAAAAAAGTGGACCAAAATGAGTGGCAAGCATAACATACAGTATCACAACAAAACAAGAATGACTATATCTGCGCATCCTTCATCCAAACCTCAGCACCGTACAATAGAACTCACAAGAAGAAGAAGAAGAAGAAGAAGAAGAAGAAGAAGAAGAAGAAGAAGAAGAAGAAGAAGAAGAAGAAGAAGAAGAAGAAGAAGAAGAAGAAGAAGAAGAAGAGGAGATTGGATTTATACCCCGCCCTTCACTTGGAGTCTCAGAGTGGCTTACAAACTCCTTTCCCTTCCCCTCCCCACAACAGACACCCTGTGAGGTGGGTGGGGCTGGGAGAACTCTGACACACTGCTCTTTTTCAAGGACAGCTGTGCCAGAGCTTGTGACTGACCCAAGGTCACATCAGCAGGTGCAAGTGGAGGTGTGGGGAATCAAACCTGGTTCTCCCAGATTAGAGTCCACGCACTTAACCACTACACCAAACTGGAATAAGAATGATAGCCACACAAACGAAGGAGAGCATACATACTCTATGATTCTATGATTCTGTGATTCCCCCCAAATGCAAACAGTTACCATGTTTCGGTCCTATTGTTTCACTAGGAACTTTCCGGAATACCTGAGATGACTAAATCAAAAAGGAACATGCCATGAGCATTGTTCCCTCTAAGTTGAGCTAGTGTGAGCTAGCTCACACGTTTTTGTCTTGGCTCAAGAAGGATGGCTCCAGAGCAAACTAATTTATGCAGTTGCCAAATTGCTCACTCACAACCAGGGGTCATTTCGTAGAAAAAGAGGTGCAGGAGCTCATTAGCATAACTCATTAGCATAACTTATTTGCATATGCCACACCCCCTGACGTCACTGGACGTGTGTCAGAAGGCAACACCCACCACTCAGGCTCCACTGGACTGTTTTGGATTGCTAGCTATTGGGGGGGGATGGGACGTGCAGATCTCTCCTCACAGAGGGAGAGCTTGGTGCCACTGGACTGTTTTGGACTGGGGGGGCCAGAGGGGTTCTGCAATTTACCTGGCTGCTTCTTGCTCTGACTGAGGGCTGCTGGGAGTAGGGGGTGGGGCTTGTTGCATATGCCCACCCCCTGGGCTCTTTACTGCTGGAGCTCCGCTCCTGTGCGCTCCTGCAGGAAATGACCCCTGCTCACAACTTTAATGCCAGTAGCTCACAAAGTAGAATATTTGCTCACATGACCCCACAGCTTACAGGGAGTATGGTTTGAGTAATTAATTTGCACCATGTAATATCTAGACTGTGAGGGAAGGCATCATGGTATAGCCTGACCTCCTCTGCTCTCAGAAGCTAAGCTGGGTTGGTACTTGGAAGGGAGACCATTGAGGAACACTCTGCAGAGAAAGGCAAGGGCAAACCACCTCTGCTTCCCACTTGCCTTGAAAGCCCCTTGCTGGGATCACCAGAACTAGATGGCACTTGTATGTGTTAGGTGCTGCCAAGTCATTTCTGACTTATGGCGACCCTATGAGCCAATGTCCTCCAAAATGTCCCATCGTTAACAGCCTTGCTCAGGACTTGCAAACTGAGGGCTGTGGCTTCCTTTATTGAGTCAATCCACCTCATGTTGGATCTTCCTCTTTTCCTGCTTTCAGCACTTTACACACACACACATGCGCGTGCGTGCGCACGATATCTAGGCTATCTCTTTTCAGACATTACAGTCCATGTGTCCTGGGAGGCCAGCAGCCACACAGAGATCATCCTTATATGCATGTTGCTGTGCTGTCTGAAAAAGGCAATGCACAGCTTTTCAGCTTCAGGACATGCAAACCAGAAGCTTGAAAAATCAGAGCTTCATGCACCATGTGCAGATGCTGTACCTACATGCAAGACCTGTACATTGCCCCTTTCAGACAACATGGCAACTGTGCATATTAGGAGGATTATGGGTAGCGTGAGTTCCCAGTAAGCACTGTTGGCAGGCTCCCTAATATGCAGGATGGTATCTGAAAAGGGCTGGAATGTTGAGAAAATATGTAATATTGACAACAGTAACAACATTTATCATTTTTTTCCTGGCTCTGTTTTTAAGATTCCTGAAGTGTTTGACAGCTTATACATTACATATTTTTCATTGTTTTCATCACAGAACTAGTCTGTTGTCAGTATCTGCAATCTGACTGCAAGGGTTCATAGGACAGTTGGCTTGCTATGCTATCTTTTTATAGTTGTTCATGTATGCTTCCCAAGACGAGGATGATTGAGAAGTATTAATGGGAGCCATTTGGATACATTGGCTGTATTAGACAGAATCTCGCATCTGTTCAAAGGCACAAGGCACTGCCGCGAGGAAGTGAGGAACAGGGGTCTGTAGCCACAAGAGGAGTCCATGCATTGTGGAAGTCAGTTGATGGTTTAGAACAGTAGGTAAGAACCTGGGCGGCTGCTGGTTCATGTCTCATGTCAGGCACAAATTCATTTAGGCAACCTGTTCTCCATCAGCGAAAGCTTTTTATCTACAATATAAAGTAAAGGTAAAGGTTCCCTTGCTCGAAAGCCAGTCGAGTCCAACTCTAGGGTTGCGGTGCTCATCTCCGTTTCAAAGCCGAAGAGCCAGCGCTGTCCGAAGACGTTTCCACGGTCATGTGGCCGGCATGACTAAACACCAAGGCGCACGGAACGCTGTTACCTTCCCACCGAAGTGGTCCCTATTTATCTACTTGCAATTTCTTGCTTTCGAACTGCTAGGTTGGCAGGAGCTGGCCTGTTGATGAAACGGCAATTTAAATGCTAAACATCATTCTGTAGTAGGGATGAAGGGCAGAATCAGAACAAGGAACGGGGCAGAAGTCAGGAGCAGAACAAGACACTGGGTCTGTGGAACGGAGTAAGCAAACCACCAGGAGAACTTGGGCAGTAACTTCCAGGGAATCCATGTGTTTGTTCAGGGAAGTACTAGGGCTGACCACTGAAGAGCACTAAAATAAGGAATATGTTAAGAAAATGCTGTTTTACATAGGTCATAATGTTGGCAGTGATTTATTAGACTATAAATGTATAAAGTGCCATCAAGTCTCAGCTGACTTATGGTGTTCCCAGCAAGGGGCTTTCAAGACAAGTGAGAAGCAGAGGTGGTTTTCCACTGCCTTCCTCTGGAGAGTTTTCCTGGATGGTGTCCCTTCCAAGTACAGACCCTGGCTTCCCTCTTTTTGACTATATTATCCTTGTGAAATATTAAAGTTCTGGTACACCTCTTTCTTGTCCATGAAGATTTCTGCCAGCCAAGGACTGGGGTCTGTGACGGACTGCACTTTTAAAGGCTTAGAAGTGCTGTGTAAACAGATAAAGGACTGTGAAGGGTTGATTCTCTACAGAGCCAGAGAGCTTTGTGTGACAAACTGTTCCTAGAGATCTGATTGGTTAGCATAAACTGAGCAGAGAAAGGCTGTGGTCACACTCACTAAATAATCCATTTTCAATACATTTTCAGTGCACTTTCCAACTGGATTTTACTGTGTGAACTGGCAAAATCCAGTTGGAAAATGCATTGAAAGTGGATTGAAAGTGGATTCTTTAGTGTGTGTGACAGCAGCTAAAGACTTCTGAACTGGATGCTGAGGAGAATTGAGACTGATTTCAGCCCTAGCTGAGAAGTCGACTACTGACAGTTTCGGAATTCACCCCTGACTGAGAGCAGTTTAACACAGACAGGAGAATTGGGGGAAAGTTGGCAAGTACGAGTGGGTAGTCAGACGGAGACTCCCATTTGTGCCAAAGAAAGGAGATAGATCTTCTAGAGGAGAAAAATTTATCTACCCAGTCAAACAGGGAGTTAGCTCTGAAGAGTGTAGGGATCCCTCATCTGGTGTGGTTAGAAACTGCCTTTGGAGACCTTAAGAGTCAGTTAAAAACTCAAGATGAGAACTGGTGTTTCAAAAGAAGGGGTCTGGGTACCAGCCTTCTAGAAACCAAAAGAGTTAGAGAATACTCAAAGAAGGTGTACTGAAATGTCTGGGGAAAACACTGGAACAAAAGCCTCTCAACACAAAGTTTTAAGTTACTGTGAAAAGCTTAAGAAACTCTCATTAGCCTGAAACAGAAGAACTTAAGTCTGTGCATGTACTAGCTTTACCTCAGAAATTTCAACCTCTGATTTCACTTGACCTTTCCCTTCTATAGATTCAGCTGGGTAGCCATGTTGGTTTGAAGCAGCAGAACAAAATTTGAATCCAGTGGCACCTTTAAGATCAACAAAGTGTAATGCTGGGTATAAGCTTTTGTGTGCGTGCACATGAAAGCTTATACCTTGAATAAGACTCTGTTTGTCTTAAAGGTGACACTGGACTCAAACTTTGTTTCCCCTCAATATTTAATAAAATATTATTTATTTTTGAATTTCAAAACACCTTGATTGCCATTTAAGTTGTTTAAGTTAAAGCGGACTCCTGATCCTTCCCTCAGGTTCCTGAGCTGAGCCAACAGTCAAAATATTATACTGTGAGAGGATGGGATAGCTGGAGTTCTTCAGCAAAGAACACAATACTAGGGCAGCCCAATCAGTAAAGGGACAGAAAAACAAAGGGAAAATCTTGCCTCTGAGGGAGGGAAGTGGACAGGGCCATCATAGTGGGTCATCCCTTGGGGGGTGGGTGGAATTTTAGTTATAACCCCCCAACTTTGGGGTATACCCCTCTCCAAAAATTAATAGCAATGTCTGCACAAAAATATGTAGACTTCAGGTTGCATGTGAAAATGTGGCAGCCAGGATGATAAGGAAATGGCAGTAAATATGGCCAGCAGGAGGAAGAGGATAAATATAGAACTAGAGCCAAAGGAGGGGAAAAGGAAAAGAAGAAGCCTGCACATACAGGAGGGGTGAACTGACGTTTTGGTGAGTGGGAGAAGTCGTCTGGTGGAGAACAACCGACCCAGAGTGGGTGGAGGTGATGGGGAGCAAGCCCAAGCATGGGGAATTGAGATTTCCCCTTCCTGATGCATGTGTGTGCTAATGTGCCTTCAAGTAGCTTCCGACTAAAGGTGCCCTTATGAATTAATGACCTCCAAAAGGTCCTATCATTAACAGCCATGCTCAGCCATGGCTTCCTTTATTGAGTCAGTCCATCTCATAGTCCCCCTCTTGTCAAAATTAAAGAAGGAATAAAAAGGTAAAGGTTCCCTTGCTCGAAAGCCAGTCGAATCCGACTCTAGGGTTGCAATGCTCATCTCCGTTTCAAAGGCGAAGAGCCAGCGCTGTCCGAAGACGTTTCCGTGGTCATGTGGCCGGCGTGACTAAACACCCAGGCGCACGGAACGCTGTTACCTTCCCACCGAAGTGGTCCCTATTTATCTACTTGCAATTTCTTGCTTCCGACCTGCTAGGTTGGCAGGAGCTGGAACTAGAGACAGGAGCTCACTCCGTCATGCGGCACACTCGGGTCTTGAACTGCTGAACTACCGATCTTCCACAGCCTGCAGTTCAGCGTCTTAACCGCTAGGTCCTTGAAATAATGACTGGGTAGCAAATATAAAAATAACTTCTTTCAGATTTGCTTCCCAGTTGGTTACAAGGGGAAAGGAGGCTATAAATTGAGGAAAATAAATAAATAAATCTCAGTGTAGCATTCTCAGAAAACCCTCATAAGGTTTCCTTGGGCTCAGAGTGATTTGCCAGGCTTCATTGCTGAAGTACAGGTTTCAGGCCAAGAACAGCTTTCAATTCACTACATGGCACCAGGTCACAAGAACTGGCAATGCTGTCCTAAGCAGAGTTCTAAATCCATCGTCTTCAATGGACTGAAAAGGATATAACTTCTTAGAACAGTGCTTTTTGTCCATTGATTGGATAGCGGGTAGGCTGAGAGATACATAGAGATGGGCAAAATGAATGTCGGTAGTGTAATATTTTGGAAACATTTATGTAAAGGTAAAGTGTGCCATCGAGCCGCAACCAACTCATGATGACTCAGGAAGCTCCACCTCATGACAACCCCATGAAGTTCTATCTCATGGGGTTTTCAAGGCAAGGAATGAGCCAAAGTGGTTTGCTACTGCCTTCCTCTGCAAAGTCTTCTTTGGTGGTCTCCCATCTAATACCAACCCAGTTTAGCTTCCAGTCTCATAAGATCAGGCTAGTCCGGGCTATTAGGGCTGCTGTCTTGGTACAATAGCCCTTACTGTGAGCCTCAGGGATAGAAATGGGGATACATGTGGACAGACAAAGAAGCCGACCTCACTACCTATGTAATTGCTGTTCATCTGACCCATGATCTGCAATGTGGGTGTTCTTGAACTTCTAAATCTGCCATCACCATCTTCATGCAGACATACATATTTTAACCAGCAAATTCTGCTGTTGATGCTTAATAAAAATGGGAAACACGTATCAGCTCTGGTGATCAGAGATTCATAGAAATGTGAGGTGGAAAATAACAATTGCCGTACAGTCTATCTCCCTGTTATGGTGAGAGCATATTAGGTGCTCTGCTGCTTTGACCTTCCTGTTTGTAGAAGCCCTTAGAAATGAAGATTTCATCACAATGGATTGTGACATGTATGGGACCTATCCTGTTATTTTTCTGGTGTTCTTGGCTGCCTGTGCATGCACATTCACAAAGATTAAAACATTGATTGGGTGGGTTGAGAATCTAAAGGATTCAGAATCTGGAATTATACTATATATCTGCATATAGATATATACACGGAAAGTTTCGCACATTGTTCACAGGTTCCATTGCTCTATAGAAAGGTACCAGGGTGTGTGTGTGTGTGGGGCACCACTCTGAATCCTATTTTATGTTTTTGAGCCAGTTTGGTGTAGTGGTTAAGTGCGCGGACTCTAGTCTGGGAGAACCGGGTTTGATTCCCCACTCCTCCACTTGCACCTGGCTGGATGACCTTGGGCAAGACATAGTTCTGGCACAGCTGTCCTTGAAAAAGAGCAGTTTCTGTCAGAGCTCTCTCAGCCCCACCTACCTCACAGGGTGTCTGTTGTGGGGAGGGGAAGGGAAATCAGTTTGTAAGCCACTCTGAGACCCCTTTGGGTAGTGAAGGGTGGGGTATAAATCCAATCGCCTCCTCCTCCTCCTCCTCTTCTTCTTCGTCTTCATCTTATTAAGGTGCATTTAAATTTTCTCTGCTTGACAATCCCACCCTCTAGCGTCTTGATGTTATGGGAAGAATGCCAATGAACCATTACAAACAAGTGATACTCAGTGTTATGGTGAAGAGCAGCACCAGCGATGATTTCCCCTGAGCAGCAAACTTCCCCTTTGTCACTGCTCCAATCACGGACTCACAGCAGTGTGCTGGCCTGTCCCTCACAGAGGAAGTGGACAACTTGATCTAGAAATAATCTAATAAATCTAGATTATTTTCAGTTTAGACCCCATGGCTTGGATCCTATCAGTATATTTATTTATTTATTTAACCACACCCCCTGACATCAGGGGCCTGGCGGTGGACCTGCAAGGCCAGCGGGAGTGCGAGGAAGCCCCGCCAAGGCCCTCCCTGGCCCCAGGCAGGCAGGGGTGGGGAGAGGCGGGGAGGAAGCAACTTACCCTCCCTCTTCTCCTGCCTCCTCCTGGCTGAATGAGGGCTGGAAGCGGGGCGGCCGGAAGCAGGGGGCGGGGCTTCGTCATGTGCCCCGCCCCCTACACCTCACCCGGGGGAACTGTGTTCCCCCACGTTCCCCCCCGAAATGACCTCTGCATTTACAGAATCTAACCTAGGGCCACAGACATACAGGGGTAGTGACTACCCTACCAGGCACCCTTTTTGCGGTGGATCTTCGGTTGTTGTGGTGGATCTTCGGTAGTCGGCAGCGTCCTTTCTGGTGCTGGTCTTTGGAGTTCCCTTCTTCCGGCTGTAGCGATTCCATTTCCGGGCCAGGACCACTCGCACTTCTGCACATGCTCCGCTGCGGCCTCTGTCCCAATGAGGCTCTGGCCTTCTGCGTTGCTCCGCCTCAGTGCCAGTTGGTCCGGCCTCCTTCACTCGCTCGCTCCTTGCCTCGCCAGCCACCATTGTTCTCTGTCGCTGCCGCCGCCACCGTCACCACTGCTTCGCTTCGCCGCTCACCACTCACCACTGCAACACAGGGACGGGTGCCCCCCACTCTAGTAGCAGGTACCCATTAGTCTAATCGCCCTTTAACGGGCTTTCGAGCCGCTGGGTGGGCGGGAGCTGGGACATAGGACCGGGTGCTCCCCCGGCCGCGGTGGGGCTCGAACAGCCAAAGCTGTTCGGCCGGATGTACGTGCAGGCATCTCTTACCGCCTGCGCCACCGCTCCCTAATCTAAGTATAGGGTTGTCAGGTCCCCCCTGGCCACCAGCATGGGTGTGGGGGTAGGGTTCCCTGTTCCAGGTTGGGGAACTCCTGGAGATTTGGGTGTGGAATATGGGGAGGACAAGGACAATGCCATAGAATCCACCCTCCAAAGCATCCATTTTCTTCAGGGGAACTGATCACTGAAGTCTGGAGATGAGGTCCCACCTGGAGGCTGGCATCCCTATATCAATGAGTCCTGTGCATGTTAGGTAGTCTCTGCTGAACATGAACATTTCATGTCCTGCTGAAAGTTCTGTTTCTGCAATATCAATGCTTTTCATGGAAAT